>NC_065531.1:88955411-89127860 GCF_020184175.1 Aphis gossypii
TAGAGAGAGCTATGTCGGGAGAATCATGGAGGAGAGTTAGTCATTAAAGTTATATATTCCATGAAAATATTTAGTTATCATCACAATATAAAAAAAACCCATAGCTTTGTTTCTACATTTTAGTTTTCTACTTTCTGCTTTAATACTTACTGCTTTATTTAACTATTGTAAGTTAACTTAAATAGTTATATCGTTACATTTTCAAATGACATATTAATACTCACCTAGAAACCAGGTATTATTGAATAGTCAATATTCTTTACTCTATGATATAATATAAACATTTTATATATTTCAAAATAAAATTTTAATAGGTACATATTTTTAAATGAAAACAACAAATACATTGAGGTAATTAGTTCTTTATTGATGTTGAAACAAAATTATTTTAGTTAATTTAGATCTCAATCTTTTTTTGGGTTGACATAATTGATTATTATAATAGTGTAATCTAATTTTCATGTATTTTTGTATGATACATTTAACAATTTGTAATAAATGATTATTTAGTGGCGATTGTGATAAATGTGACTATTTAAAGAAGGAAATACATTTTTCATGTTAATTAGAGACATGGTTTTTATTAATAAAAAATCTATTGGGTATCCCAAATGTTTAGGAACTTCGTTAATTCTGAAAATAAATACTTCTTCACTTGCCTTACAAAGTGTTATGACGTCAGTTGATGGTTTTATTAGTCCTCCTCTATTTTTTATGTTAATAAGTGCATGTTTTTTTGTCTGATCTACAAGAGCATTACAACAAATATGACAAGTAATAGTTTTTTTTAATTGTTTCACAACTGTTGTCGCACCGTCGTGGAGCTATTGAGTCGGCTTTCGTAAGCTGGGTGTGCGGTACTTGCGACGTGCAGATAATATTTGACAGGAAGAAAATAACTCTAATTTAAATGTAGAGATGAGACAATGAAATTCTATTACTGTACAAGAGGTAGGGGGTATGATCACACCTAACAAAATATTGATATAAAGATATATAATAATAATACAAATATGTGACACAAGGTGTCGATCATATACAATTAACTAATGACGCGGACAACGGACGCGGACAACGGCACCGTGGCACGACACGTGACACAACCACGCAGAAATAATACGACACACGTAGCACTAGGGGCGCACGGGAGCGGACGTTGTCGAATAGGGAGCGATCCTCAACACACACGTGGCACGGTGGCACAAACGGGTCACGATCTGGTCCACGAACGACAAATGGATGGCTGTCTATCATGGCGATACAAACAGCAAGCATGAGCGGAGGAGAAAAAAGGCGGTCGGACTGCAAATCCGTCGAACACCAAAAAAACCCACGGGATGATAGAAACAGGCAGAGACACGACATGCGTCACGCATATCATCAAGACTGGTTGGCGCAGCGTTATTGTTCGCATTAGTTAGCGACGGAGGTCACCACATGCGCGACGAGGGTGGGACGTGAGGAACGGGGTCGAAAGTCGTGGACACTCGACACCCGTCGTGACGGTCACCAAAATGGCGCACAAACAACTACAAAATCTGATATTATGTATTAGATTATGTCTTGTCTATAGGTATCCATATCCATGTCTACTGCATCATCTTGTTCATTTTCATCAGCAAAACTTTGCTTTTCCTCTACACATAAAATATCCAAGAAATTTTCTTTTATTATTTTTTTACCGCTAGAAACAAATAAAATACTGGTTGAATGTTGTGGGGCACAATCAGCATTTGTAGAAAATGGCATTCCAGTATGAACCAGTAATCTTTTGTAAGTGGCTTCTAACTGTGCTGCTGTAGGATTATTATTAAAACCACCTCTTGATCTTATTGCGAAAAACAGCATTTCCAGATGGTCCTGAGAAATTTTAAATGAAAGGATAAAACTCATTTGTCCAGTTTTATAACATTTTCAAATGATCTTCTCATACTTTGAATACACACAATGAGTCCATTAAAACCTGTTTTTCGTGGAGATGTGAGTATGTTTAAATGATCTTTGCTTTGTAACGATTTTAAATAATTTATTGATGAATCATTAAAATATTATTCATATCAGCATCGTATTCTAAGAATAATGGTTTCTTGTATTTAAGTTTGCTTAACAATTTCTAGTGTTAAGAAAGTCAAACACATCATTTATTTTTCTACCAAATGTAATTGTTGTATTGCAATTTTCAAAATTTTTAATTTGTTTTGTTTTACAATGTAACAATGCATCAGCTACACTTGTGCTTAGTACTTGTGCAGCCAAGGAAACCTTCATTTTTTCTTTGCTATAAAAAACATGTCTAGACCAAATTTTTGTAGCCAAATGCAGCCTGTTGTCTTCTTGCAACTTGACTAATTCTTTAAATATTTCCACTCTATAGCGTTGCCGTCAGCATCATATAATATTTTCCAATCTCCAATTGTATTTTTGACTAGCTTTAGCATATGAGCTGGGTCAAAAATAAACACACATCTTCTTTTGTCACTGGATGGAGAAACAATGACATTTGATTGTGTACATCAGCTCCTAAATGTCTAACTATTGAAATATTAAAAGCAGCTCCGTCAAAGGTAAGAGTTTTTACAATAGAACCGGTTTCACGAATATTAATTAGACACGTCTCAAGGAGATTGGCTTTTTCTTCAGCAGTTAATCCATTTATTAGGAAGTATGCAACAGGGATTTTCCAATGTGAATTTAATGCAACAATTAAGAACACAAGAACTTCTGTAGCTTTTAGCATTGCATCCGAATCATTAACTTTGTGTCTATAATTAATGTATCCCTGTAAGTGTTTATCATTAAAATGTACAGCTTCTCTAATAGACATTTCATCTATAACTAAACCACACACTAAATTTAAATTTTTTTGTTTCATTTCAGTTATTTTCATTGCAATGGCATTCAATGATTCTTGAGTAATTCCTGGATACCTATCAATAGTAGAATACCACTTACGGATAGTGCTTGGATGAGGCAAACATTTTTTGAATGTTTTTCTCACATAATTGTATGCTGCAGACGAATACAAACGCAATGTGAGTGCAAAAGATCGCAATTCTGGGGTCACTGTGTTCCCTGAAAATGTATGTAATTGATTCATCACCATTTCGTGCAGACTACTTGACAATGTTTCCTAAATGCTTATAACCCACTAGTATATACAGTCTATTTAATTAAACCAATAGTATAATATATACCTTCAGAACTGTAAAACAATTATCTGATATCATTTTTTTTTTCATCCTTCAGATGTTTCACTAAATCATCTAATGTCTTTACTCTTTTAGTCAATAATAAATTTTTTTTATTCAGGAAATCAATAAAATATAAAGTACATTCAATTATCTAAATTTTATGTAAAATAAAAAATTATGAAATCAGTATTTTATTTTTATTAAAATATATTTTAGTAACATAGATAAAATAATACTATGTTACTATTAATTTGTGTTGTTTAATTACAGGCTAAAACCAAAAAATTAAATAATTATAATTGATTTTGAATTCAGCAACTATCAACGTACAGATTTAATACTTATTTCTGCAATTATATCACAGACTCACGTAAAATCTGAAATTATTCGTCTACGAGATCGACCTTTAATAGTATCACCTGATGGAAGAATAAGATTAATGAATAATTATTCATATATAAAAACTAGAGATTTGTTACTAAACATTTTTAAAAAAACCAGATCAGCTTCAAGTTATATTAAACGTATTACATTTAGCTATGAAAACAAAAACGTCGAACCTAACTACAAGCTTTTTAAAAAACTATCTTGATTTTAATAACCAAAATGCAATTATTTTACTATGGAATGGTAATTCAGATAAAAATATTTTACAAAGATTAGGTTTTAATACAAATATAATGTTGAATATGAGTGCATACGATACTGATAATAATAGAGTATTTTATTTAAAATTAATTTATTTTAATAGTAATGAAATTATATTAAACCATAAATTAGGTTATATAATTAAAAATGGTAGATTTTTATCGTTGAAGGAAACTCACGATTCAATTTGTCACCAAAACCATGCTATAACTTATATTATACACGACGCAGTTAGTGATGTAAAATTAACGAAATGTATTTTCAACTATTTATGTATAAAAAACAATTATCAGTTTTTATTAAGTAAAATAATAAAATAATGTAACACTAATAGTTCGCAATTAGTAACACATTATAAAACTAGTGCTATTAAGGACATTCCGTCACTTGAAAGGTAAAAACTATAATAAAAAAACCAATGGTTAAATGATGAACTATAGTTAAACAACAGCGATATAGTCATTTATTGATCATCTATTGAATCGATGTTCATCAGACCCAAAACGAAAGATTGTAAGAAACAGCAAAAAATAAAATGCAAATAATACATTATAAATTATAATGTGAAAACTATTTATTGATACCTATTATAAATTATAACATTTAATAAAATTATTAAAATTGATAAAATTAACTAATCTTATTTTTTTACTATAATATTGAAATCAATTCTTAGAGTAATTATAACAATTATAATGGTATAAAGTTCAATACAAATTTTATTTTAAATCGTCATTAAATCATATAATATCATATCTGATAGTGAATTATTGTGGAATTGAAGTATTTCATATATAAAACAAGAATCATTGTTCTGTATATAACACATGCTAAAGTCAAAATTTTGAATATACTGATTAGTAAAATCATTTCGCTGACAAGATGATGGTAGAATATTGATGTCTGCTCTAATTAATTAATGAATATACGGTATCAAAAGTTGACTGATATGAAACAACTTTTTCTGCTTTTCTACAATATGTGAATCGATACATTGTTGTAATTGTTTTAAACGATGTAAGTCAGTAAATGATAAGGTAATAAAATGATCATTCACTTATTATTTAATAGTTAACTGATTTAAATTGACTGAATAATATATGTTATCAGATATTTTGACACGTTTAAAATTAGTATGTAGATTATTAGTTATTGAACTATAATTGATATCACACATTAGTGTACACCACTGAAGTAAATCGAAGGTTAACAATTTTTTAGTAACATTACATTCTAGTATTACAATAACAGAAATCGTTTTATTAACCAAAAATCCAACCGTTACACTTTTCTTCTTAAAAGATCTATTATTGAATATCATGGGCGTCATTTCAATATTTGATAGGGTAGGGCATAATAATAACTGGCCCTATAACTTTAACACTTTTAAGTAGGTATATATAAAAAAAGCTATTAGGCACTTTCTGTTTTTTTCTGGTTTTTTTTAAATTCTGTATTTGTCTTTTATTATTTTTTTGGTTATCATACAGTTCCTAAATTAAAATTATTATGATTTTAATTTTGATGTGTTTAATGTGGGTTAAATTATAACACTAATGATATAATAATAACAATGACGTATTAACATTGACATCTTCATCATCAGTATTTTGGTTACTCGTGTATGATAATGATGCTTTCTGTTTTTTTGATTTTGTTTTTAGATTCTGTTGCACCCTATTTTTTTTTGTTTGTATAAAATTCCTAAATTTATAGTATCATATTTTTAAATTAAAATATTAACGATATACCAAATAATAATAATATGTATGTACTTACATTGATATATTCTTCATCGGAATTTTGAATACTTGTGTTCGACATTATTACTAACCAAACTTGTCACTTAGTGTTGAAAATTAACTGATGAAATTTACATTTCATCTTCTTATTTTATACCATCCAAACAATATAATTGCAATTATTGATTTATGTTGAACGAGGATTATAAAATGGATCGACAAAAGATTAAATGTACATCACAATTAATTATAATAAGAATACGTAATATTTCACTATAACTAAAACACATAACTAAGTATGAAAAGTAAATTGTCTTCTAACAATGTAAGTTCTATGCTTACGAGACATACATGACGTACACTTAGACAATACTAAAAATGCCGTCCATAGTACACTAATACACAGCCTTATATACTAATGATCTATTGTCCCATGGCTCATGCCATTTTATAAGCTATCTTTACTGGCTAATATAATATCACGCCATATGTGGTGTGATTTTACAGATTTGAAGTGTAGCCCACCGTGGAATGGTGTTCAAATAGTAGTATCGGCGTCAAATAAAAAACACAGGAATTAACTAGGTATATAATTTGAGGTTTATTGAATAAAAACACTATAGACTGAATATGTTATTATAATTTACGAGGTGCTCTGACTAAGTAAAACTAAAAAGATTCTCTGCTAAAAATTAAAAGATGCTCTGTTAAAACAAACTAAAAGATGCTCTGTTAAAACAAACTAGTCGTTTTCTCACTCTCGACTTTCCTCGACTGACTGCCGACCACCGACCGGGCCGTCGCAACGGTCCGTCCGGGGCCTTCAGTATGTTCTGACCCAGCCATTTTGGTCACGTAGTCCATCGTGGGAACCGAAATGGTCACACGCTCCTTTACCCTGGGTCAACACATTTGTATATGAGTTTATATGTAGCCTACAGTACATACATACACACTACATACTCACCTATATACCACAGATTGCAATAACAACTTACTATGTTGTTGTTATTGCACATTATAATGCTACTTTTATACAATGTTAAATTATATTCAACACACCCCCGTAATTAATATTTTATATAATCATGAATATTAAAGTAATTTGAACAACGATAATTTCTGCCTTAATTTTTCAAACCTATCCTTCGGAAGTGGTTTAGTGAAAAAGTCTGCATATTGTTCTTCTGTATCTACGTATTGTAGTCGAAATAAGTTTTCTTCAAACTTTTCCCTAATGAAATGATATCTGACGTCAATGTGTTTAGTCCTCTTATGAAACTCTTGATTTTTCACTAGTCGTATTGCACTTTGATTGTTCACATATAATGTCGGTTGTTCATCCGTTGCGTTGTTGCAAATTTCTTTGACTAATCTGTCAATCCAAATCAAACCTTTGATTGTTTCACATGCCGAAATATATTCTGCTTCTGTTGAACTGAGAGTTACTATGGGTTGCCTTTGCGTTTGCCATGATACCGTAGATAATCCTAGCATGAGCAGATGACCTGAGGTTGAACGTCTTGTTCCTAAATCTGCCTAGTCTGAATCTGAATACACACTTAAGCATACATTTACGTTAGATTTGTAATATAGACCAAATTTTGTTGTTCCTTTTACGTAACGAATTATTCGTTTAACCATGGTCCAATGTACCGTCGTTGGATTGTTTAAAAACCTACTAACATAGTTTACAGCGAACGCTATATCTGGCCTCGTGACTTGAGATAAAAATAATAAGTTTCCTACAGTCTGCTTGTATGGAAATTGATTATCACTCGTCGTTAAATTTTGTTCTGCACCATGCGACCTATCAATTGGTGTTGATAACTCCTTTGCATCTAATAAATTAAATTTACTAATAATTGTATTTGCGTAATTTGTCTGATGTATTTATATTGATCCGTCAGTACATCTAGTTATTTCCATACCTAGAAAATAATCTAAATTACCCTGTGTAATCTCAAACTGTTGTTCAAGACCTTGCAATAATTTATCTGTTTTTATTTTGCTGCTCGACGCTATCAAGCCATCATCAACAAAAATAGCTAAAATTATTGTATCGATTTTAGTTTTAAATCGTAATTTTCTGCTGCTGCAACAGCTAAAATGGTTCTGATTGATTCATACCTTAGGGGAGAGCGTGGTAGGTTGTTACAATTTCAACATATATAATTTTAATATTTTTTCTTTCATCAGTATCATAATTTATGTTGTACCATTTTATTAAGTAACTTCTTAGGTATCTTTCTGTGTAAAAAAAGTCAGAAAAAGTCAATTTTTAATACTTAATTAAATATGCTTAAGTTACCTTGTCAAACTGTAACAACTTGCCCCTGGGTGGAGTAAATTGTTAGAGGCCAGGGGCAAGTTGTTACAATATACATTTTGTGTTATTATGTGATATATTATTCCAAAAAATAACAAATATTAAGCACTTTTTATTGCAGTTTATTATAATAAGAACAGCCTTGTATATAACAATAATTAAAAATTAGTTAAACATATTAAAAATAATAATTAATAAATATTTTATTATACAATTTTATAACAAAAAATAACTTTTAAACCTTTTTAAATAAAAATTAACAGTCCCATATTTTATTTATTTAACAGTCTTACATAAATATTAAGTATTTTTTATTGCAAGGTATTATAGTTAAAACAGTCTTCTGTATTACAATAAAATATAAATAAAAAACATTAAATCAAACAACTAAATATTATTTTACACAATATTATATAACTAACAAAAAATTAACTTTTTAAACCTTTTTGTATAAAAATTAACAGTAGGTATTATGTTTTATTTATTTAACAGTCTTAAACATTACATAATAGGCTCTTAAACTATTCAGTACCTTCAAAATCTTCATCAACATCAGAAGAACAGTTTTTGCAATTGTGGAACAATAACCCACCTGCTCCAGCGCATTTATCATGAGCCCACTTCTTACAAGAACAACATTCAACCCAGTCTTCTCCTTTGCAGCTTTTAGAATATGCACCAAGACAGATAATACAGAAACAATCATCATCTTCTTCTGAGTCTGAGTCTACTGTGTTGGACTTATGTTTTTTAGCTTTTGGTTTTTGACTAGATTTTTTATTGGTTTTAGTTTTCTTAAAATCTAATTTACGTTTAGATCTAAGGTCTTTTTTCTTATTTTTCTCATCACGAGCCTCTTGTTCTAATCTCAACTTTACTTTTTCAGGTGTGTTTGTTAAAATTGTAGACTTCATTTTCTTTCTTGTACGATTGTTTCTTCTTTCACCTGCTTTTGGTAGAGGTCTTATGTCTTCAGGGGTTACTATAGTATGACCACTAGTAGATGGTTGTACACATTGTGGTCTATTAGGAGTCAGATGTTGAATTAAAGTATGATCAATATTATTATCTGTAGTGGTTGACTGTGGTTGACTAATTGTTGACAGTTCAATAGCAACAGTATCATTTATTGAATCAGCAGTAAATGGTCTATCAGTAACTTCAGAGCATAAATAATCTTCATCCGTGAACCCATTCCTGTTAAATGGCCATATACCAGTTTTAGTAAATCCAGATGTTATTTATTTTGGAGTTGCTGCTAATGGGAGAGATTCTTTCACTAATGGCGGTATATCATAGATGGATATTGGGATACCAGGATGTGTGTCCATCCACCCACTAGCTGAATTATTATAAAATGTTTTAAAGGGGCCATAGACTGACACATCCAATGGTTGTAAGTGATTCGTAGTGTGTGGTGGAAAAGATAGCAATACAATACCATTTTTCTTACAAAAATCAATAACAGTAATAGACAAATGAGAAATATGATTGTCTAAAATGAGTAGGACTGGAGATGACGGACTACAATTAATATGTTTATGAAAATGCTGAACAAACATTAAAAAAGAAGATGCAGTAACCCATCCACTAGGGTGGCTTGCTCCAATGCAACCACTAGGTCCGTTACTTACAAAATGCTGTTTAAAATTAACTCTTGGAAATATTAGCATAGGTGGCAAAGAATTACCTATTGCATTGACTGTAAACACCATTGTTACAGTTGTTCCTCTTTCACCAGAAGTAGACCTTCCAACTTGTTTCTTCCCCTTTTCTGCAACAATTTTTTTTGGTTTTTGCACAGTTGTGACACCTTTTTCGTCAACATTCCATATTCTATGCCCCTCAAAATTATGCTTCACATACAGACTATGTAGATTATCAAAAAAAAATAGCAACATTGTGTCTATTAAAACTGGTGATTCTGCCAAGACAAGTTGCTTCAGGTAAGCGTAATGATAAAGTAGGATTTCTTTTTAAAAAACTAGTAAACCAGTCTTTAGAGGCTATTTTGTGTACATCCCACCCTTTGGAATATGCAATATTATTTGATTTTGCATATTCATATGCCAATATCTTAACATCTGATGGTGTAAGACCATAATAAATTCTGCTACAATGTACCAAGTAATTAGATAAAGTAGATTTTAACTCATCTGAAAAGATTTGGTTTTTTTTTGCATAACCTACCAGTTTACAATTTGGTTTTAGTGTGTCGTATACGCCGATCAAATCGTACATATAGACATAAACACACAACAGAATTCAATATTACACTTTAGAGAATCTAAGCCCTAAGCAGTGGCCGAGTCACACGACCACTCACTCTCTGGTCTCCCTTTATTCATAAAATCATAACCCTATATATATATATCCATATCTTAACCTACTTACACATATTTATTGCTTACATGCTAAAAGTTATTACAATTATTGTTCTTATACCTATGTTAATTATTGTTTAAAATAGTGTCTATTTAAAAATGTTTACGTAGTGTATGTTTATAGTTAATACTTCCTATGTTCTAATTTTTATATTATTACAATATGCCGTGACTACGAATTTACAGTATTGCTTAATACAACAGTCCCCGTTGTTAGGAAAAAATATGTCCTCATATTTTAAATGGAAGGAATATTTTGATTAGTTGTTATCATAAAATATGTTTATGTTGCGTTTTTTTTTGTGGTAGTTTCTGTCTGAGTAGGCTTGTGTGTTGTTGTCATGTTTTATTCTTGCGTCGTTCTTTCATCTGTTGTTGTCCATCATGTGTCCCAAACCTGTTGTTCGTGTTTGTGCTAGGATTGTTCGACCTTTACGTGTTCGTTGCCATTATATTTTCATGGACGTAAATGATTTACATGATTTACGTGATGTGATTATTCGGTCTCTCGCGGTGTTGGATTACTATAACGACGCCAGTGATCTTTATATGTCCTACGTTCGCGGTCTGTACCACGTGGACATTAACTTGATCCGTCTGCGGCGTCTTCGTGGGGCACTTTGTTAATAATTCTATTTTATGTTTGTTTTATTTTGTTAAATTTTTGTGTAGAGTTCGAATGATGATTTTTATTTGACTGACGACTTTACTGTAATTTCATATTTTGTCTATTGTTATATTAGTTAGTATATACATAAATAATTTTCATAACCTTATTACACTCTTTTTTTTTTATTTTTTTTTTTATACAATTTTCGTTTACATCCACATATTTTGCATACAATTGAATGATTCTTATAAGCTAAACAATTTGTTTGTACTAGTTGTGTGCTAGTTTACAAGTGAAAAATTTTAATTATGTAATAGTCTTTCATTATTATTTACATACATATATATATATATATATTTTTTTTTTTACATATATGTTTAAACATACGTAAGTACATATGAATATAATAGTATTAATTTTGATACAGTGATTATATATGAATTTTTTTTTCTTTTAGCGATTTGTCTGTGTTGGAGGTTGCCGCTATTGAATTTGTCGTCCCTGTCGATTCCTGTGGATTTAGTTTTATTATTTTAATTTTAATATGAAATGTATGTATTTGTATTAGTTAACGTTGTATGTTTTAAGTTTAAATGTATCATCTAAGTGGAATAGGGGGGGGGGTAACTGGTGTGCTGTCATCATTAATTGTACTGCTATTATTATTGGATATATTTTATAGATGGTAAATAGTATGATTATGGTTAATATGGATAGCCATGTAATATACATAATATCTCCCAAAAAGTCATTTATTAGTCTTTGTGGCATTTTTCTAAAACAATTTCTTTGAAATATTCTTCGGGGTCTTTTTTTTTTGTTTGTTTATATGAAAGTTTGGGACGTTTTTTTTCCAATCATGATTTAGTATTTCAGTTAAATTTGTGAAAAACATTTTGTCCTTTTGTTCTTCGTGTATAATTTTTAAAGATTTTAAAGTGGTCCAAGATATTGGTAACACTCGTTGTATTGTTAGTGTGTTTGTATTAATTAACTCGCAGGGATACATTTTTGGGATTATTACCTTTTTATTTTGTAATAGTTCGTGGTCACACGGTAGCTTTACTTTAATTAGTCCAGGGTGTTCATAATTAATTTTTAGTTCTTGTATTTCTGTGTTTTCCCCGATCCCGTTTCTAATAAATAATGTTGGTTGTGGATTTGTAACTGCGAAAGTATGAATGCCTATTTGTTTAATTATTGTATCGTCATTTTCGTCTTGTGTTACACATTGGAAGTAACAGTATTTGTTAATTTCGTTTAGGGGTGAATTTTTGAAAATTGATTCGACACATTTTGGCGTTAGTGATATATCTGAAGAAAATTTTGGAATGTAACATAAATCTGTAACAGGAGGGTCACAGTGTTGTAGACCTATTCCTGAAATGATCCTATGTTCATTATTTATTTTATTTACCGCTACGTATGTTTTTTCGGAATATATAATACACGTTGAATTATTTGATTTAAAATGGGCAGGGATATATTGAAAAAGTTTCCAATTGGTTTTTATTTCTCGGATCGGTATTTTTACTTTTACTAAAATCTCTGTTTTAGAAAATTGACATTCTGTTATTGGGATGTTGTAGTATGAAGAAATGTCGTCTGTTGAGATGGCTAATTCATATCCGTCCTTTTTTAATATTTTTGTTAATTTTCGTAAATCGTCATATAGTATGTTTACGTTAATGAGTCTTGGAGGAATTTTCCCTATTTTGCAGTGTAAGTGTGTACTTGATTCCCTTTCATAATTTATGAATTTTATTAACATTGTAATTACATAAAAAATGATTTCTTGTATCCCTTTAATCTCTTTATCTATTTTTGCATTTTCTAACAAACCGTTATCCCTTTCTTCTTCGTAAAATTGTTCCAAGCTTTTCTTTAGAATCTCTAATTTACCCGCCGTTATTGTTGTGTAGTTGTTAAGTTGGGTTGTAATAGTATTTAGATCTTTATGATCTGATACGAAAACATCTCTAAGTCTATCGGCTTGTTCCTTTAATTTTTCTTCGTTAGTGTAAAAATGTTTTATTTGTTTTTCTGTAGCTATATTGCAACAGAAATTGTAAAAATCCCCAATGAATTGTATTCCCCTTCTTGTTCTATAGTTTTTGATTTTATTGTTACTTATTTCTTCTAGTTTTTCCATGTTTTTTTTATTTTTGTCTATGTTAGAGTTAAGAGTTTAACAATGAAGAACATTGTTTTAGAGTATGACAGTAAGTTGTGTGTTTTTGTTTTTACAATATTTTTCTACTTCCAATAAGTCATTTGAAAAGTTGGATTCTTCTGTTATTGTCTTTTGAGTGTATATTAAAGGGATGCTCTTATCGTAGGTAATCGCTTCCTTGATTTCATTGAAAAATGCCCCTGATGATACAGTGATACTCAGTGGCTCCATTGGACTACATGTTCTCAGGAAGAACATACATATTATTGTGTACTGAAACATATTCTAAAACGCAAAATGATTAAAAAAAAAAAGGTGTTGTTACGCTCTTATTATTATTTAGTTATTATATTATGCTATATAATTGTGTAGTTCTTACTTATATTTTTTTTTTTTATTTACAGTTGGTTTTTATTTAGTTAGTTAGAGAATGGTTTTAATCTTTGAACATGTATAATATCTGTGGTTTGTTTTCCATTCAATATTAATTCTATTTTGTAATTTACATCCGATATTTTCTTTACTACTTTAAATGGTCCTCTGTACTTATGAGCTAATTTTTTTGTTTTATTTGGCTCCTGAAAATGAAATTTTACTAATACCTGTTGACCTGGTTCAAAGGTAATTGTTCTATGGGTTTTGTCATAATCAAGTTTTTGTTTTTCCTGTTCTTTTTTTATTATTTCTGGTATTTCTTTACGAATTTCTTGTAGTTTTCTTAACGAATCGTTAATTTTGAAATTGTCACTAGTTGGTATAATTTTATTATCTATTGGTTGGTTTGCTTCCATACCGTGTAGTAAATAAAAAGGACTAACTTTAAGTCTAGAACTTGGACATGTATTATATGCAAATACAATCATTTTGTAATAGAGTACCCAATCTTTTTGATTTTTATGAACATAATGTGTAAGACTATTACATATTATTTTATTCATTAGTTCGGTCATACCGTTTGTTTGTGGGTGGTAAGCACTTGAGAATACTTGTGTAATACCTAAAAGTTTACATGTTTCTTCTACTTCTTTATTTTTAAAGTGAGTGCCTCTATCACTACAAAAATATTTGGGAACTCCATATGATGTTATCAATTCCATTAAAAATTTATTGTTTCTGCCCCGGTTGCGTTTGCAACGGCTTTTGCAAAAGCCATTTTTGTTGCATTACATGTTGCTACTATTAAGTATTTTTTTCCATGAGATGGAGGAAGTGGTCCAAGATAGTCAAAGGTTAACCGTTGTAATGGTTTGCCTGAATCTATTGGTATCGGCTGTAATAATCCTGGAGTTTTTCCTATCGGATTTTTTACTAATTGACACGAAACACAAGAGTTAATAAATTTTGTAGTGTCTTTGATCATATTATTCCAATGGTATTTTAATTTAAGTTTTGCAAGTGTTTTTGTAATACCGAAATGTCCGCTAAATATTGATTCGTGATAGGCTTTTAAAATAGAATTAATTAAATTTTTTGGGATTACTATAAGTTTGATCAGTTCATTTTTATTCCATTGTTTATAATAAAGTACGTTATCTATCACACAGTATCTTCGTGATTTTTTTTTATATTTGTCACTGCCTATACTTTTAAGACCTTTTAAAATATTTGAACAGAATTCGTCTTTAGACTGTTCAGTTTTTAAAATTTCTATAGACATTTCTTTTTCATTATTATCAATTTTTTCTATTTCTGTTAGGTGTATGGGAAATCTAGATAAGCTATCTGCTGCTAAGTTAGCTGAGCCTGGTTTATGTTTAATTACAAAATCATATTCAATTAATTTAAAAATACTTTTTGTTATCCTAGAAGATGGAGTTTTCATGTTTTTAAAATATTGTAAAATAGAATGGTCACTAAAAACTGTAAATGTTCTGCCTAACAAGTATTCTCTAAAATAATTTATTACAAATACTACAGCTGCCATTTCTAATTCTGTAGTTGAAAAATTTTTTTCCCCTCCTTTTAATTTTCTTGACGTATATCCTATAGGGTGTTTTTTTCCGTTTTCGTCTTCTTGTTCTAAAATGCCTCCTAATATGAACAGAGTCCAATAAATGCTCTAACGTCCTTGATTTTTATTGGTTTTGGAAATAATTTTACGGCTTCTATATTTCGTTCTAATGGTTTTAAACCGTTTTTTGATATTTTGTGTCCTAACAATTCTATTTCTGATTGAAAAAAATGACATTTATTAGTTTTTAATTTTAAACCTGTCTCATTTAGTCTAATAAACATTTGTTCTAAATTATGTAATGCTTTTTCGAATTCGTCAGCAAAACAACATATATCATCTAAATATGCTACAATAGACCTATATAAATATTCGCTAAAAGTTTGATTGATAATTCTTTGAAAAATAGGCGCTGAATTTTTCCAGCCTTGTGGTATCCGTTTAAATTGAAATAACCCGAAATCTGTTGTAAAAGCTATTTTGAGCGGTCTTCTTGTTTTACCGGAATTTGGAAATAGCCTTGTGCCATGTCTATTGTGGAAAAATATTTTGCTCCTTCTAACGCCCTAAATATATCTTGGGCGCGTGGTATTGGATGTCTATCACTTATTGTTTGTTCATTGAGTTTCCTAAAGTCTACCAAAAAACGATATTCTCCCTTTTGTTTTTTGGGTATAAGAAAAACTGGCGCTGCATAATTACTTTTGCTAGGTTCTATTATATCGGCTCTAATCATTTCGTCAATTAAAAGTCTAAGTTTTTCTCTTTGCGCGGGTGAAACTCTATAAGGTGCCTGAAATGTCGGATTTTCCGAACTTAATTTTACTTCACATTCTTCTACCTTTGCACAATTTAAATCAAGTTGATCAGAAGTAAATAAATGTTTATATTTGGATATTAAAATCAATACTTTTGCCTTTTGTTCTTTTGTTAAATCGTTTGATATTTGTATTACTGTCCCTTGTTTATCGGTTATTTCATTTGGAAAATTATTTATTGTAAAAACGTTAGTATTTTGTTGTATTTCACCTATTACCGTGCCTTCATATATTTTTGTGTATAAATTTGAAAAATTGTAAATTGGAATAGTTGTTTCATTTTTCTTTAAACTATTTGTTTCTAATTTTAAATAATGTTTTTGACTTAAGCGATTCACTGGATTTATAATCATTTGTTCATTGTCTATTTTTATATCCGTTTTAATTTGTATATTAGTTATTACTTTCGGTGGAATTAAAATATCTTGAGTTACTATAATTTTTCCTACTATATTTTCTCTTTCTTTTCCTATGTTAGTTATCCCATTGTATTCAACCCATATTTTGTCCATTTTAATACTATCTCCCGTTTTAAAATTTATTGCTTTGTTATCAAAGTCTATAACTAAATTATATTTCAAACAAAAATTATTACCTAATAAAAATTCGCATGTTAAACCTTTGATTACGTAAGCCTTAATTTCGTATTCCGTTCCTAATATGTTTATTTTTAGTTGTGTCGTACCCATATTTTCTAGAATAGAGTTGTCAGCTCCTGTAATAGTTGTTTGTTTTTCTGGTGTTATTAAATTTTATTTTTTATGAAAGAATACTCAATACAAGATATATTTGAACCTGTGTCTATTATTGCTTGTTTTTTTTTATTTTGAAATTGTATTTCTATGGATAAAACCTGGTTTTTCTTTTTAATGTTATCTAATTTTGTTAATAATTCATTTTTATTTTGTCCGAGGTTGTTTTCAAGTTCTTTTTATATTGGTTAATTTTTTCTATGTGACCTATTTGTATATTATCATACCAGTTTTTTACAAAAAGTATATGTTGTTCTTTTTCTTTATTTGCTATTTCAGTAAACTGTTTTTTTTCTTCCCGAGTTTGTTGTCCGATTTTTGCTTCAAACCCGGTCTCTCTTAGTTTTTTACATTATCACACTGTGTTGCATAGTGTCCTCTTCTCTCACATTTATAACACGTTATATTTTCCATTTCACCTCTCATTTCTTTTTGTTTATCTTTATTTCTTATTGTTCCGGTGTCCTCGATCTGCTTTGTCTATCTCGACTATCTTGTCTCTTATAATTATCTCTTTGTGATTCTCTAGTGTAACTTTGTTCACGTGAGTCTGGTCTCTCTCTTGAATATGATCTATCTCTATTTCTACGCTGATTATCTCTCGAAAAAGATCGGTTTCTATTATATCTTCTTGAATCCCTGCTTGATTCTCGCGATCTTCCTGGGTATGGACTTTTGTATCTATATTCTGGTTTCCTATAGTAATCTTTATTTCTATTATAATCACGGCCTCTTGTCTCATTATTTCTATAGTAACTCTTGTCTTCATAATCGTCATAATATCTATTTTCTCTAAAATCTACAGATCTATTTGTATTCTTTCCCAGCATATTCATTCTTTTAACTTCTTCCGTAAGTTGTTCTATTTTTAATAATAAGTTTTCAGTGTGTTCCTCGTTTTTTTATTTCTTTATTTTTATGAAACTCTTGTAATTTAGTCACTTGTAAATTTAGTAAGTCAGTGTAATTGTAATTTAATTGTCGGGCCTCTGTTATTAATTCTATGTTGCATAAGTTCGTATTTTTTTAGATTTTTTTTAATTTTTTTAAAGTTGTATTATCTTGCATAGAAATTGTATGTAAAATATTCTCTTTTAGTCCTTTTAAAATGTAAATGCATATATCCTCTTCTTTCATGTGAGTTTCAATTTGTCTGCACAAACTTTCGATCTCAGTCATGAAACTTGTTGCTGACTCTGATTCTCCCTGTCTCCTATTTTCTAAATTTGTCTTTAAAATGGTAGTGTAATCAATAGGTAGATATTGATCAATAAACGCATCCTCTATCTCTTTCCATGTCCAGTTTGTTTTTAAATTATTTAAATTGTCTAAGAAATTGCTCGCAGTTCCTTTTACAAACATTGGTAAAAATTTTAGTTTATCTTTTTCGTCCCAGTTATTAAAGTCAGTTATCATAGAATATTGTTTTAAGAATTTTTTTACGTCCTCATTGCCTGTAAAATAGTCGGGTGTCATTTGTAAATTTCTTTTTCTGTCGGTCATGTTTTGTAAAATTTTTAACTCGTTAGATGATTGTTTTTTTTTATTTTTATCGTCGAATGACACTTCTTTATTATTTTTTTTGTTGTCAGAAGTAATATGATTTTCACAAGTATTATTGCTAATTTTTAAAGTATTTAAATTGTTTTCTTTTTCTGAATTTTCTGGGAGAATATTCTTATCTTTGTTATGGAAACTTTTATTTAAAATGTTAAACCTATCGAAATTGTCACTACTGTTTCCTTCTGTGTTTTGTTCGTTAAAATTTAATGATTCATATATGTTGTCAGAGTTATTTATGTATTGATTTTTATCGTTATTTATAATTTTTTCGATTGTATTAGTTATGTCCTGAGCTTTGGTATTGATATTTTCATATAATTGTTTTGATTTCTCTACTTCCTCTTTCGTTTTTAAGTTATAATAGTCATTCTCTTCTTCTGAATTTTCCTCAAGCTCAATACCTTCTATTTTGATTCTATTTTCCACTGAGATATTAATTACAGCCTGTTTTTCTCTTTCTGTTAAAGTTTCTCTAATATCGTCAAGTTCTATGTTACCTTTAAAATATTTTGATAAACGAGCTCTCAATTCTCGAACTGTTCCTGTTGATTTTAAATTTTGTGATATACAAATGTCAATTAACTCAGGTTTTTTTTATTGTAAATCTCTGTTAACGTTGTTATTGAAAATTCTAAGATGTTATTTTTGCTCATGTCCTTTAAAATTTAAAATTTTTATCCATTCGAAAAAAAAATTTTACAGTATGAAGAATTTTTGGAATTATTTTTCTAGTATAATGGGTACTCTAATATATAAAAAAAAAATATTATGTGTGCAACAACAAAAAAAAAATTTTCTTTGAAGTAAAATTGAGTATACTTACCCCTGTTGATGTTCTCGATATCGCTCTGAACGATGTTGCTGTCGAGATTGACCGCGTTCTGGATTCAGGGAACTTCCTCTGCTTTCCGTCAAATGCTTCAATAATGTCGTTGAATTTGACTGTGTTAGAAGAAGAAAACGTTCTTCCTAGCTTGTTGTCGAAAATCAACTTCGAAAAAACTTCTCAAATCCGTACAGTCAATATATACAGTCAATCGTATACACAAATATATACGCGCAGACTTGGTTTCGTAAAATAACGAAAATAAAATGTTCGTATGTTCAGACAATTGTACACACAAAAATGTAAAAACACACACACACACACACAATTTAAACTTCGGTAGGTAACGAGCCTTAGTTGGGCGCCACTTTGTCGTATACGCCGATCAAATCGTACATATAGACATAAACACACAACAGAATTCAATATTACACTTTAGAGAATCTAAGCCCTAAGCAGTGGCCGAGTCACACGACCACTCACTCTCTGGTCTCCCTTTATTCATAAAATCATAACCCTATATATATATATCCATATCTTAACCTACTTACACATATTTATTGCTTACATGCTAAAAGTTATTACAATTATTGTTCTTATACCTATGTTAATTATTGTTTAAAATAGTGTCTATTTAAAAATGTTTACGTAGTGTATGTTTATAGTTAATACTTCCTATGTTCTAATTTTTATATTATTACAATATGCCGTGACTACGAATTTACAGTATTGCTTAATACAACAAGTGGTAAATTTGATTGTTTCTTTATATATCTTTGAAGAGTCATAAAGTTTATTTGATATTTTTCTGCAGCATTTCTTAGTGAACTTTCTTTTGTTAACACTTCAGCAGCGGCATTTTTATAAATATCTTCAGGGACTATGCCACGGTTTGTTTTTTTTACATAGTTTCTGACCATCTAAATAAGACAGTTATAATAATTTAATAAGTTGTACATACAAATTAAATTTTTTTTTTTTGGTAGTGGGGTAAGATGATACACTATAACAACTTGCCCCATACAGGAATATTTCATATGCAATGTTATCATATGAAAGTAAATGGTTAATTTTGTAATTTGTGAATAAAAAATGAAATAGTATTACCTAATGAATATATACATCGTAACAAAAATGTCTTGCCTTAAGTCCTTGCTCCAAAAAAAAATAATGAAATTGTCAACTAGAATTTACTACTGATAAGTAAAAACAGAAAATCATAAATATATATTGATATTGATAAAATACAACCGTTGTTATCACGAAATATTTTTCTCGTTAATTTGTTTTACAAAATCATCTGAACGACACAGTGCTACCATAATTTAAAGTGAAAAATATTCCCAATGTAACAACTTGCCCCTGTAACAACTTACCCCGCTCTCCCCTACTACTGGCGAAAATGTTTTCGTATAATCAATACCATATTTTTGTCTTGATCCATTAATGACTAACCTAGCCTTAAAACGATCATTATGTTTTATTTTATAAACCCATGAGTTGTTTATAACATTTGCTCCGACCGGCTTTGATACCAAAGTCCATGTTTCATTATCACTTAATGATTTAATTTCATCGTTCATTGCTTCTGCCCAATTAGTTGCATTTTGCATGAAATGGCTTCACTATATGTTAATGGCTCACTTTCCACATAATTGGTAATAAACGATTGTGCAACATACCTGTCTGGTGGTTTTAATCTAGTTCTATCACGTAGCTGCATTTGATGCTGTTCTTGTTGACTTTCTGTGTCGTTTTCCACTGGTTCTGTTTTGATCTCATGAACCTGTTGTTGATTTTCATCATACACTGTTTCTTGTTGATTAATCTCATTCTTAAAAATAATATCTCTAAATATACTTATATTATTTGTACCCGGAAACCATACTCTGTAACCTTAAGTATTATTGCTGTACCCAATAAAAATACCCTTTTTGCTTTTAACATCCCACTTTTGCCTTTTCTCTTTTGGAATGTGAGTAAATACTTCTGTTCCAAATATTCTCAAATGACTTATTTTTGAATCTTTGTTAAAATAAAGTTCATACGGTGTTTTACCTTTAACTGAAGATGTACCTGTTAAATTCAATGTATACACAACTGTATGAACACTTTCTGCTCATAATGATATATCCAATTTCTTTGAATGTATAATTGTCCTTGCAGCTTCAACTATTGTCCGATTGTCACGTTCAATTTTTCCATTTTGTTCTGGCGTGTATGGGACTGTTGTTTAATGTCTAATTCCGTATTTCTGCAAAATACTGGTTACTTCATTATTAACGAATTCTAAACCGTTATCCGTTCTTATAACCTGAACTCTGAAACCCGTATCAGTTTTAACTTTTTGTATAACCGTCCCGATTATATTTTTGACTTCACTTTTATGTTTCAAAAAGTACAATTTTTTTTTTTATTTGATTGATTGGTGTAGGGTAATTAATACAGTTAAAATTAAGACCACTTTTTTTCTCCAAAAAATTAAAATATTTATTACTAAAATGGTTTTTATTTTTTTTTTTTCATTAAATTTTGATAAAATTGCATATTTAAAACATTTATTGTCATAATTGTTCACGTTTATAATGGCTTTTTTATCATAAATTATTTTTGGTAATTTTATAAGTGATGAACCACCAAGTAAATTAACTTTATTAATTCTTAATTGTAAACCATCTAAACTAATTTGTCTCCAAGATGACCCTTTCAATGTAAATGTTTCTTGCTCATTTAATAGTTTATCATAATGTTTTTTAAAAGTGCTGTAAAATTAGATGTTAAAAAACATGCAACATTTAACGTTTTAAAAGAAACATCACGTATTTCGCCAGTGATTATATTTTCATATACTAAATCTACCCATAAATTAAATTTATATGATGACGAAGAACATAATTCTTTTAAATTTAATTTAAAAAAAAAAAATGATGATGAATTTAAAAATGATAATAAATCAACAATATTATCATTGTTTTTTAAATAAAAAGTTGTTGACCTATTATTTTTAAATTTTTCAATTTCAACTAAATTTCCCCCAGTGATGTTTAATCGATCAATTTTTTTAATCCGATTATAGGTACCTATTTTGGCATTTTGATGAATTAATACTAAAAATATTAAAAAAAAAATGTATTATATTACTTATGCATGTACTGTAGATTGTAGAAGATCTTCAGGGTAATTGTACATTACCCGATGGTATGTGAAATGGTGAACACCACCTTCCTGATAATCAGTTATATTTAGGTGCTCAGGTTCTCAAATACATTAATGTACCTGAGCTAGCAAACGAAACTGAAGAGAAAAAAAACTTTTTCAAGAGTTGTAGATATTTTTTACAAACCGCTACTTTAGAGCTGAAGAAACGGTATAATATGGACGATCGTGTATTGAGTAAGCTGCCATCATTAAGTGCAAAAAATGCCCTATCAATAAATTACCATAATTCACACCCATCTCTAGTTCCTTTAATTTCAATTATGTCAAGAATAGTGCCAGAAGACAATTTACAATTAATCCAAAAGATAGATGACCAGTGGCGTAGTCTTCCACTGAAAATGATACATATGCCTGAATCCATCACTAATTTACAGTATGCCAATGAATCACCTGATATATTCTGGTAATAAATTAATTATTCAATTTTGAAAAAAAAATTTAGGTAATTATAATAATTTTACAATGGTTATTTCAGGTCTAGTATCAAGGATTATGATTTAAAAACTGAAGCAATAGGGCAAGAACTTCCTGATTTCGCATTATCAGTTCTTTGTCTACCACATTCTAATGCGCACTGTGAGATAATTTTTTCCAGAGTTAATGCTATAAAAACAAAGTATCGAAACAAGTTAGTTACCTAAACTATAAATGGTACTATACTGACAAAAGAGTGTGTAAAGGGCGGACGATCTCAAACAAAAAATTGTGTAAACTTTGTTCCTAGTAAGTTAATGATTAATAGAATGACCAGTAATACATTATATCCTAAAAAAGAAATCTCATCAGATAATATTACTACTGATATATTTTATTCAACTGATGAATAAAATATTAATTATGTGCAATGTGTTAACTATAGCTACCAAACAGAATAAATAATTATTATTTGTTACACTTTTAATTTTAATGTTATAAGTTTTAGTTTGAATTGAATTGTTACTGATTAAAGAAGAAATAATATATTCCTTATTTGTTTTTATGTATAAGTTAATACAGCTATTTTACAATGACATAGTTAAAATCAGTTAAATCTTTATATTTTATTACATATTTGTTAAATAACAATGTAATGTTATGTTTGTTAATGCAGTGACTAATCCTTATATTTGTATATTTGTTTTGTGTTCTTTAATAAACCCTTTTAAATTGAAGTGTGTTAAAATCATTTAAGGTAATTATGATAATGCATAGAAAATAACTAAATATTGTTTATAAATTTATTTTTATAGATATACTTAATTAATAAATCAGTGGCGTACGCGAGGGGGGTGCCAGGCAGATATGACACCACAGAATAGATTCTGTGATGACACCCTCCTTAAAAATAAGTATTTATTTAAATTATGAAACGATGACTAAAAAAAAAAGTTAATTCATGCATATAATTATGATTTATGATGGACCCACGTCATAGCGAGCGAAGCGAGTGTTTTTTTTTTTAGTGTACGAGAATTGAAGTTGAAATACGAGAATTTTGAGAAGCTTGATACGAGATTTTAGTCTTAGGTATCTGACAAAACTGATTATGCCTATTCGGGAGCGGTGTTTATTATTATCATAGATAATATATACATGGATGGGACATACCGCGATTTTACTGTGATCGAAGAGCATACTAGTTACCAAAGTGGTTATACATAATTTAGGTGTGGTATCAACCAGAAATGATAACGAAAACTAGTATAAATAGTATAATATTAGTTAGTTATATTTATATAATATAAAATAATTTTTTTGGTATAATATGTAACTAATAACTAAAAATAATTCATTAATTTCATTATAATAAAAATGGTTACAGAGTACAGATATTTCTAATACAAAATAGTCAAAAGTCAAAATAGGTACGTGATTTCTTATTGGTGTTTAAATAAAATTAATTTGGTGTACTTCGATCTTATTTTTAATTGTTCATTCAATTTTTTTATTTCGTGAAACATTCTAATGTCCAAGTATTTATATATTATTAAATTTGTTAATTGGTCTCTATGAGTATCTATAACTGAATAATTTTCATCGCAACTATCAGCATCAAATAGTATTCTACATTTAAATATACTATTTTTAATTTTATTCCATAGAAATGTAGAATGTTATTTATAATCAGTGTTGACTGGATGACTTCTAAACGCTCTTTCAGCTTCTAAACATATTTTTCGTACAATTTCACTAGGATTTGTCAACGTAGCTCGATTTTTTTGATCAAATAATTTTGTATAGTGTGATTTTGAACTTTTATCAGCAGTTAGCATTCTAAGACAATTGGTACACTCAACGTTTTTTGCTACTGATCGAGCGACAAATCCAGCGATATAGTAACTAATGTTTTATATAAAGTTACCAACGTCAACTATATCAAAGTAATCATGATCTATTAAATTATCATTACTTTGTAAAGTAACTGTTTGTTTATTAGATGCATTTACAGTTAAATATTTTGTGCCATCCAAGATAGTGCAGTTACCATAAATTGAACCAACTACTTGATTATGCACTAATATACGCTTGTAAGCAGCCTCAAATTGTCTACAAGTCGGGTTGTTATTATGACCACCTCTGCTACGGATTGCACTAAATGTTGTTTCTATGTGGTCTTGAGATAGCTTATAGGTCAATAAGTAAGTCATATAATTTTTAGCCACAATAAACTCATATAAATGAATTGCATTTTTCAAACCTAATATTAAACCAAGAAAACCTGTTTTCCTACTTGATTTCAGTACTTTCATCACAATGGGTTGATCATTTTTATATTCAATAAATTCAAGACCTTCTACATATTGAATAAATTTGTTTGTGAAGTCTTTGTATATAGTCACAGTGTCAAATGATATAGGCTTATTATATGATTTGTTAGAAAATTTAGATCTACTATTTAATATATCAAAAGCATTGTTCATGTATGTTATAAACTCTACTGTAGTGTCAACATCTTCAAAATAAGACTCTTCTGTTTTCAAAAACGCCAAAGCATCAGCTACACTCTTACTTAGAGTTTGAGCAGCTAGTCTAACGTTCATTTTTTCGTTGGAGTAATGTAAGTGTCTTTTTGTTAATTTAGTGCCAGCTCTTAATCCCTTTTCATTTTCTATATTATATAATTTTTCTATATAAGCCCATTTAATTAATTGTTTATTTGAATTTCGCAATTCTTTTAATATGCGTACTGATTGATTTTTTTCAGTTGTCTTATATGTAGAATCACCCCAAGCATTACGCACAAGTTTTATCATGTGTGCAGCATCTAGAAAAATGTAGATTGGTTCATTTGTGTAGGAGTTCATAATGTATGTTACGTTATTTAAATCTGCTCCTAAAGTAGAAACCATTGTCATATTGACTGAAGCTCCATCAAAAGTTAGAGAATTTAATTTGACTCCTGTTTGGCTTATTAATTCTATTGCTTTTTCTAATATATTGGCTCTTTTATTACCAGATAAGCCATCAATTAAGAAGTAGCCTATTGGTAACTTCCAATAGCCATTTACTCCAACTAGTAAAAAGACTAATGCATTTTTTGCTTCTGGTACAGTTTTATCCGGATCTGATGCATTATTGAAAGAACCTAAATTAACAAAACCATAGATATTACGATTACTATCCATCTCTACTTGTTTTCTTATACTCATTTCATCAATCACTAAATTGCACTGTACTTCTTTTGCTTCATTATTTGCCATATCAGTGAGGGTGTCAAATGATTCTTTTGTGAATCCCGGTTGTCCATCAATTGCCATATACCAACGACTTAATGTCCTCGGATGAGGTAATGCATTATTAAATTGCTCTCGGACATATGTATAAGCCTTTGGTGAGTAGTACTGTAATGTGACTGCAAACTTTTTAATTTTAGGGAATTATTATTCATAATATTGTAAATTGTAAGATGCAAAAAACAATCTATATTACATATTTATGTAATTATTTTTTAACATAACATACAATTGAAGGTACAAAAAAAAATTATATATAATATAAGTAATAAGTAAAAGATACATAGCTAATTTATTAATGTAGTATTTCATACAAAATATTCACAATGCATTCTAATTATATATCCACCTTAAATTTATAAATAATATAACTAATTATGTTATAGGTGCAATGATAATATTTTTAAAAATGAGTTAAGTAATAATTTTGAAAAAATTAGTGAAAAAATAGCTACCTATTATTGAATAGTTTTTAAACACCTTTAAATTTATTTTATGTATAGCAAGTAGGTAGTATTTATTACTACTATTCATATATATTGCATTATTTCTGTATGGCTTTAAAGTGTTTAAACAGAATCTTGACTCAAGCTCGGGTACACTTTTTTGCTATTTTTAATTGAATAGCGAACATGTTTTGTGTCTAGCGAGTCTTAATCAAAAATTTTGATTTTTTTTTTGTGTGTCTTTAACATTAAATAATGGGTAATACTAGAAAAAATTCCTGCCAACAGTTTTGCACTCCACCCAAAGGTTCTGTATAAAATAGTAATATTAATCCCCGTATCCACTAGTGTAAATATTAATTTTACAATAAAAAATATCCCCATCAGTCCCGAAACAAAAGTACCAATAGTTGTAAACCATCCCCAAAGTTGATGTAATTTATTTTCGACCATGTTGCTTATTGTCTGTTCGTCAATAAGATATTTATATTGCAGACCTTGGTTAGTCGTATCATATCCCATAGATTATCTTATTAAATTATTTGTAGCAGCACTCACTTCTTGTGGAAACAAAATATGTTGCTGAAAAGCTTTCATTATGTCTTGTGTGTATATACCAGCATTCATAAGCGATTCTGGGGGTCTATTTTTGAACTTGATCGAAAATAACGAACGAATTACTCGTATACGAATCATTCGTTCACTGATTTTCGATTAACGATGAAAAACCTTATTTTTGAATGATAATCTAATAAAGATGAACGAACGGTTAGTGTACGAATGAATATTGTTATAAAACTTATGAATATGCGTTGGCGTCACTGTTTTATCACAGCTGTTATTTTAAAAATACACGGATGGTTGAAAAATTCGTTATACATCTATGGAAAACATTTTTACTTTTATTACTTTTATTTAATTAACATTAAATCACAGGCACTGTGATTATTGTTTTGATTGTTATACGTGAATAATTAAAATAAATAAAAGTTTAAATTTCAATTTTTTTTTCAATTTCATTTTAATGAGTAAAGTCACTGAAAAACGCCCAAAGGGCAAAAATATAAGCGAGGAGTAAAAAAAAATTTTGGTTGAATGGGTCGTCAAACATCCACAGCTAAACACAAAAAAGTTTTCTGCTAATTTTACATTGAAAGATTCCCAACGGCTTTGGGAAAATGTGACCATTATTTTAAATTCGTGTGTTGGCGCAACTAAAACATGGCAGCTTTGGAGAAAAGTAAAGAATACATTTTTTTTTAAACAATTATTACATAGCATTTTTTTAATTACGAATTATTTAATTACTAGTGCTACAATTATATAAAGTGGTTGACTAAAAGCAAAGTCCCATCTAAAGCTTCTTATAATAAAACGGAAGGTGGTGACAAATCGGACAGCGATTACCTTAGTGAAATAGAAAACACGGTTGTAAATATGATTGGTCCTACAGCAATTCACGGTCATGAAGGTATCATGGAAGCAGAGGCATCAATATCTTTTTTAAACGACTAAACGACTTAAAACGACACAATAAATTTGCCTTTAGAAGATAATGAGTTCGTATTTTGTAATTACTATTTTGTTATATCGGGTATAACTGTATTATATTAGCCATCAAGTATACTAATATAATATCACATGAATGAATAATAGTGGCGCATATAAATTGATACATTTTCAAAATAAACTTTGTTAGAATGAAATTATATTATTATTTCATTTATTAAAAAATTATAAGCTCCGTTTACATAAATTTAAATACTCCACTGATACTCATTGTTCATTATAACCATCTTAGTTTACTAATTATTACCATTAATTAGGTATAATATATATTTCTCAATTTTTTTTTATTTTTTTTATGTTTAGATTATTTAATAAAATTCCGATCGTCACTGAAAAAAGTTCACCGATATTCGATATTAGCGTCGACAAGAAAAAAAGCAGGTTAATTAAAAGTATAATATTTTAATAATTTAGCTAAAAAATATTAATAATAATAATAGGTAATAATACTATTTTACAATTATATAGGCTAGCTTGAAGCTTCGCTGGTTTTGGTTTTTTTTTATTTAACAAATTATAATACTTAAGATTAATTAGCTTTTAGTAAGCATATATGTAATACATACTTATTTAGTAAATAATATGTACACAATTTTTATTAATATAAATTCTTTTAATAGTGAATTGAAGTTGAATAAAAGTCAACGATTAAATAAAACGATGGAAGCGACTACACACTTGGGAAATGTTAGCGAACAATTAGTAAAACTGAAGGAGAGTTATTATGAAAGAAAGTTAAAGCTGAAAGAAATTGAAATTGAAAACAACCAAAAATATTATTCTGCAAGCTTGGCTTTGCAAAACAAACTGGTTGAAAACTTAAATAGTATTGTTATGCATTTAAATAAATAAATACTTAATTTTTTCTTCTATTCTATTCTATTATACCTACCTAAAATTAAGAAGTACCTAATAAATCAAAATATTCTAAAATATAATTAATATGTTAATATTATGTGAAATATTGTTGGATTATGGTTCTCTGCATGTCTCGACCAGCAACCAACAAGGGATTTATAGCTCGCATTTGTTCGTTATTAATATTAGGAATAACTCCTAAATCGTCTTCGTCAAAAATCATATCATCTTCACAAATTATGTCGTCATCGGAAACATTGTTATCTATGCATATATTATGCAAAACTACACACGCATTAATTATTTTAGAAGCTTTTAAAGGCTCGTAGTGTAAAACTCGATGTTTTAACAAACAGCTGAAAAAAAATGTTAAAAATTATTTAACGGCTTACGTAAAATAAGATTTTATAATTTATTTTACCAAAATCGCATTTTTAATACACCGTTACATCTTTCAATAAGACTCCTTATTTTTAAAAACCATTTGTTAAAATCAGCTTCTGGTGTGTTTGGTTGTGGATCATGTAAAGGAGTTATCATCCACGGCCTTAGAGCATAACCAGAATCTGCTATAATGATTTTATTGAACACTTAAGTATATAATTTTAAATTTTAACTGAAAATTTATAAAAATTAACTTGTAAGCACATATACCTAACATCCAATGTGAATGGTAGCCATTTCTATGAAGTTGCTGCATAGTATTAGAAATATTACTCCTATTCCAAATATAGGCATCATGTGTACACCCGGATATCTTGCATTGACATTTATTATTTTCATATTAGAATCGCAAATCTAATAAAACATTTATGAAAAATACTTGATACATTCGGCATTTAATGATTGTAATAGTATTATTCTTACCAACTGAGTGTTAATGGAGTGATAATTTTTCCGATTTACGTAAATATGCTCCGGATACATACCCTCACTCTTAGGAGGTTCAATAGCGATATGCGTACCATCCACAATTCCTATTATACCAGGAATTCTATACTTTTCGTAAAATCTTTAAAATATATATTTAATATAATTTAATTAGGTGGTTTTTAGACAGTAGTATAAAATTTACTTTTGCCTGACAATGTTCAACTCTTCTATAGTTCTAGGAAAATAAACATGTTTACTGAAAACTAGCGGTTGGTTTAGAGCTTCGGTAACTTCTGTTATACACTGACTAACAGCTGACTGGCTCATCGAAGAAGCTCTGTTTTCCCCAATATCTTGCTGGTAAGAACCGCTTGCGTAAAAACGTAATGCAGTCAATACCTATATGTTTATGTTCAAATGTTATTGCTTTAATGTGTTGTATGACGTGTATAAGTATAAAATTATTGTCGATTTTATTTTAATATTTCAAAATACCTGTCGTTCGATACTAATAGCAGAGCATCTAGTAGGATGGATCATAAATGGAGATAGTTCATGTATTCTATCTCGGACGTTCTGTTTAGGTAGTCTAAACTTTTTTATAAACTGACGATCATTTAAATCTTAATACATATCATTAGTTAGTTTGTTTTACACTAAAATAGTTTTAGGTATGTATTTAAATTAACAGTTATTACCATCTAATGCATTTTCGGCGGTGTAAAATCGTCGATTTTCATTTCCATCGAGTTCCAACTCTTCAAGATTTCTGATCATTTGCAGATGATTTAAATTGAGTAATAAATCCATAATTTTACAAATAATTAATTTATATGTGCTCAAAAGTCGAAAGAATAAATTAAATAAGAATTTATAATAAAAAAAAAACTATAAAAATTGTTTTATGACTTTTAACACTACGAGCCGTGATAAGGAAAACACGAATAACTAATCTAATATGCTATTAGATTACTAAATGAGCAACCTAATATAGTAATCGAATAATTAGTTTACTTATTCGATTACTAATCATTAGATTGAATTCAAAAATACTATTTTGTATTGTTAATCGAATAGATGATCGAAAATGGACGTATTAGATCACTAATACTATTCGATCAAGTTCAAAAATAGACCCCCTGGACTTTTGTACGACCACGTCCAGGTTGTAGCCGGTTTGAGCTTTTGTGGTTTTTTTATTTCTTGTATATTTGGTACAATACCAAACCAGTCTCCGTCCAAATTGAAGCCAGGTGGAAGTAGTATATTACAATCAATTTGAGTTCCAAATTGTTGCAATATGTGCGTTTTGGGGGCCATGAAAAACGTTTTGTTGTTATATAAAATTGGTAGTTCATTAAAACATACCTTTTTTCTCGATATTTCAACATTTACCTTTTTACATTTTATTAAATATATTATTTCGCCTGTTTTCACTGCAGTAAAACCTGGTCCTTCGCCCATAAGATACGAAAAGTCGGAAATGCTCGAAGAGGCTAGTGTAAGCTTTTGTTGTAATATTTTTCGTTCGAGATCACACTGTTTTTTAATTATGTCATTATACAATGATGTTATCGTAGATTTAAAGAAGTTTTCAACATAAACAAATTTTGTATTAACGTAGGCTAACAAATCAGTGTTTTGCGGAGAAATTGTTGTTGTCGTAAATCGATTGAAAAATGCGGTATTTACAAGTATGACTCACATAACTGTATGTGTTCAGTTTGAATCACTGGCATCCCGCATGCAAAACTTTTTTTAATTTGTTTTAGGGAAAATACTATTTTATCCGTTTCCACAATATAGGTATATATATTATTTGAAAAATCATTTATGGCATTTGAAATTATTAACGATGCAGGACCATCATATACCGTGGTTATAAGTTGAAATAAATAAAATGCACTGATCAACAACGTTATACAATTAGTATAAGCTTATACTTAAAGGTACGGTTTCCTAGACGCGACCGGTCTCCGCGATCGGTCGCTACGACCTGTCGTTGGTGCGTGCTGGTTTCCCAGGCGCGACTGGTCGCCGAGACCAACAATTAGTCTACATTATAATATTATATTTTGTATCGTCTCAGTGTTCTCGCCGTGAAGACCTATTTTGTGTTTTATTATTTTTTAGTTTCAATATGAGTATCACTAATATAATAACTAATAATAATAAAATTATATTACTTTTACTTGAAGAAGATGATGAATTATTAATTACAAGTTATAAAAAGAGACAAAAAGTGAATGACTTATTTATCAATAGAAAAACAGAGGGATTCTTTGAAATTTTAATAAATAGACATTTGTCGAATGACGAAACGAAATTTCGCGAGTTTTTCCGTGTTAACAAAATACAATTCGATTACTTGTTATCACTTGTTGAGGTAGAATTATCGAAAGAACCATACAATCGAGTGAAAGAACCAATTACAGCTTCAGAAAAATTGGCAGTTACTTTAAGGTGAGCTACTAGTATAATATAAACTTGTCATACTTATTTGTATCAATCATCATTAGTTACCTAACTTATAAAGTTATACATAATGTTATATATTAGACATTAAGTTTTTGTGGTTATACAATTTTACCGTGTATAAATATTTGATAAAGACGTGCTCATTGTTGTAAATTGTAATGGTTTTACTAAATACCGTAATAAAATAATTTAAAATAAATATATGTATCAATATCATTCACTTTTTATAGGTATATGGCTACTGGAGAATCATTTCGATCGCTGTCATTTGGTTTTCGAATATGTCACGACTATATTAGCATAATAGTAAAGCAAACTTTAACAGTTTTAAAACATAAACTAGTTCCAATTTTTTTGCCAGACCCACGCCAAATTGATTTTAAAAAAAAGGCTGAAGAATTTTGTTATAAATGGAACTTTCCTAACTGTGTACTTGGTATTGATGGTCCACTTGTTCCTCTGTAAATGAAGGCCCAGACAATTCTTCATCTTGGACTGGTGAAATGACCGAATCTCAGCCAATGTTCAAAGTGTCTATAGTTCCTTCTTCACTATGTGATCCCATGTTGCTCTCAGAACTATAAACAAATTATTTATAAATATTTAATTTTCAAACAAATAATTTATTTTTATATAGGTACCTTCGTTCATTTTCGACAGAGTTTAAAAATGACACACGGTCTGCCAAAGGCCAATGTTTTTTTGCTGAGCTTGCAGATCCAGTACATAATTTTCTTTTACAGCGGTTGTGGGTATCCCGTATGTATTTCCACTTTTTTTTACAATCTTCGACTGAAAAATAATACATTTATCGTGTATTTATAAAATAGAATTTAAAACACTCAGTATCTGTACTTTTGTGACACTTAGTTGTATAGCTTTTACTAAATATTCATAAACCTAATAATATAATATATTATTAGGTCTGTGCAGATATTTTTGTGTTATTCCCAATACAATGTATAATAATACGTCAAATGTAATGTGTATTAATAGATATTATTATTATTTTTATCTGACAATATCAAAAATAAACCAATCAAAGAATTGTGTAATATATGATTATAAAATAATACAATATTGTCCACACGTTTTTTTTTAAATATATTGGAAATTATAATCATAATGAATAATCATAATGTTTGTAGTTTAGTCATTGATTAAATATACGTAATATATGTATATTTAATCAATGGTAGAGTTACTCCCCAACAAATTTGCTACAGGAACATATACCGACAATATATCTAAAATTGTTTGTCTAATGTGCTAAATTATTTAATTATTTCAACAATATTTTATTTTATACTTACCAGATTTTCCTGTTGTGTTGGCGATATCAATCCAAATTTCATCCTTGTAAATTGTGTTTTTATATTTTGGATGCGCAAGATCGTAAATAACAGAGTTTTTTTGAATCACTTCAATTAATTTTTCTTCTTCTTCGGCAGAAAAAGTTAATTTTGCCATATTGTCGCAGGCGACGGTCGCGATACACTGCTTTCCGACCGGTGCTGTCGCTGGTCGCGCCGAAAAAAATTGGTCGCAAAGCGACGGTCGCGTTTGGGAAACCAGTCAATATAAAATACATATAAACAGTGGGAGAGAGACCGTCGCGGAGACTGGTCGCGTCTAGGAAACCGTACCTTAACAAATAATTGTACAATAATCGAGTGATGGTAATTTATTATAAACATAATGTATGTTTATATATATATATATTATACCTAAATATAATTATTAATGCCTAATTATACCTTATATAGTATACGCATCTTATAGTCGGCGACACGAAAACTGGCGGGTGATCGCAACGATCCTAGCGGGTTTTTCGCAATAGTGGTCATTAAACTTTTTGCCGCGCTTTTTCAAATATTTCGTATTCATATAAATTTTTTTTATTTGTTGAAAATAATAATATTACGCATTTTTATTTTTCTTAATTTTTCTTATTATGTTCAACTTAATATACAAAAATAAACACATACTTTACTTAAATTATTAGTAAAATTACATATATATACATATACAATTTAAAAAAAAACTAAAATACATGTACAGATCAATTGTTAATCATTAAATACTATTTATTATACAAGGCTATTCAATACACTCTTCGTCATTATCGCTAGAGTCCCAATCGCTGTCGTCTGGTAATATAGTCAATATAATAGGTTCTAACAAACTGTCTCTTAAAATTTCTTTATCGTAGTCCTTGTCTTGTATTGATTCGGCAATTCGGCATGTTTCACACATTTTTCCCAATCATTTTGCGTAATTGAATCTAACGCTTCATGTGTTAGCTTTTCTATGTCAACCATTTTGAATGTATTATTTTTTGTCGCTACCTTATTTTTTACTTTAGCCCATATCAGTTCTATGGGATTGTATTGGCAGTGATATGGTGGTAGTCGAATCACCTCATGACCCATTTTCAATGCCAATTCGTCTAATTCATATTTTTTTTCGATCGGAATTAGGAATTTGACCCTTTGTTTAAGTTCCGCTAGCGTCTCTAATGGAGAAAATGTAATATTTTTTTTGGTTAGCCAATCCTGAACATCTGATTTTCTAGCATTACACTTAGGAAAATTATCAACTAGTGTCGAATGGTATGATGCATTATCCATCACAATGATAGACGGTTCTTCAAGGTTATTTAACATTGTGATGAACCAAGATTAGAATACATCCAAGTTCATTTGGTTGTGGTAATCTGTGGAATTACCGGTATTACTATGGAAAACCAATTTCGAATTTTGTATGAACCCGTACTTAGAACATCCTGCGTGAACAACAATAAGTTGCCCTCCTTTACCTGTTGGTATTTTAAGACCTATTGAGTTTGTTTCATTTTGCCATGCAATGGTCCGTGAGTGGTTTTGATTGACCCATGTTTCGTACAGGTATACAATAGGTCGAGTATCATTGTTCACTCGCAATGTGTACATTTTTCGTAAGAATGTGCACCTAAGAGAAACTATATCATTGCGCTCCATTAAAAACTTACGGCCATCACTGCATTTTTTATATGAAAGTTTTAGATTTTTTAGAAGTCTTTGCATTGATCTAAGACTTCCTGGATAATCGTTTTTCTTCTTGACAGAATTAAGTATAAGTTGTGCAGTGGGGTACTCACCCTTGTCATAAAATTCGTGTACAGTTCTCCTTACTATATCACCATCGAAATCATCCACTTCTGATACATATTTTGCTCGCTTGTAAGATTTTCTCGGTGACACGAAGGAAGGACCAGGCGCTTCTTCAATTTCTTCAGTTTTTCGAGCTTCTAAACAAATGCGCTGAATTGTCCGCTTTGAAATCCCGCAAGCCTCAGCAGTCACGTCTTGAGTTTTTTTAAAAAAATTACCGTCTAAATCTTCTTTTTCCGATAACTTTTTTAAAAACGAATAAACACTATATATAATTTTTTTACTTTGGCTATGCACGTCGCTGTCTTTAAAAGACATGTTAATGTACGCAAATAACAAAAAAACAAATAACAAATTAATAAAAAACAACTAGGTTTTTAAACGATTTTAACGAACGTTTTACAAAAAACGTGTACACGCTGGAAACACAGTATACACAATAAAGAATACAGCGGCATAAAATGTACATAACCATACTTACCTTCCCCCTCTTATTACTCTATACAAAAAAATATGAACAGTCGAATGTGTAGAATGCAAAAACTCGAAAAAAAGGGAACTAAATGTTGGTAAGTAATGCCTGGGTAGTATTTTTATTGTTCACGTTATAGCGCTGTTGGGCGTAACAGGTGGTTGCACTAAAATGAGAACCATTGTCTTCTGGCTGGGTGAGGTTCGGGGTACGACGGCGATCACCCGCCAGTTTTAGTGTCGCCGACTATAGTATAATTATTACTTTATTTTGTACATCGTACTATATTATTTGTACATAGTTATACAATATATTTATATATTTCATATATATTAATGAGGTTTTCCTATAATATACATCTGCTAAGATGATAAAGGTACAATGTACATTGTTATATATTATTATTGATTATTTATCGAAAATTAGAATATAAAATGTATAATTTGAGATCACGTTGATAAAATGTACAATATGTGTGTACACGGTAAAAACTTGGATAGAACATACAAAATATACCTACTCACCGCTGCCACCAAAATGTTGTAACGTGTCCAGCAAGCACTTGTAAAATTGAGGTAAGGATTGAAATAAAGTATACGAGTTTGAATACACCAGTACACTAATATATTTTACAACACATATAACAATCGTAAACTTAAAGTACAACGTCGTTCAAGTTCCAAGGCAGACTCCCCGAATCTCTGATGCCCTTCTCTATTTAAGCTAATAGTTTTCCCCTTGTTATGATCACGCCACTTCGATTATAGATTTCGCGTGCATAACTTAATGATCTATTCCACTATTTTTATACATAATAATATTGTTTACGTGAACGTCAGCGTTCGTACCTTATTATAATCCCATGACCCATACATCCACTACGTGTTATATACATAATGATATTGTGCATAAATACAATATTATATATAGTATTAATCACGGACTAAGATATAATGGACTGGTATCGAGTGCAATATCTGTGAGCCGAAAATGTTACGCGAGCGAGGGGTGCAGGGGGTTAAAAAAATCCGAATGATTTTAGCGCTCTCTATATAATTTATATACTTTTATATACTAAAATAATATAAAAAAAAAAATGTAGATGACGTTGGAATCATTCGGATTTTATTTTTCATAACATTTGATGCTCGGTCCCTCCTACTCTCCCAGCCAATTCGATGCCAGTCCATTATATCTTAGTCCGTGATATCAATAAATTTACTATAGTCAGGGACACGAAAAGTAGCGTGTGACCGACGCGATCCAAGCGGTTAAATCGTCTAATGGGTTCTTAAACGGCCAATACTAATTGCCGCGCTTTTTTAAAAATATTTACATATTATTTATAATAATAAAAACCAAAACAACAAAATCGTACTATTAATATAAAAAATTTTATTTAAAAACATCTTATCATTTTATATGCTTATGTTATATATTTACAAATTATTATTTTTACAAAATACTATAAACAACATTATATATACAATTTTAATTTACCTAATTAAAGTTGAAATTAGTTACAAAATATGTCTTCATTATTATCTGTGTCTTCATCATCACTTGAATCACTATCACCTGGTAATATGGTCAATATAATAGGTTCTAATATGGCATCCCTGTGAACTTCTTTTTCATAGTCTTGCGATTGAATAGTTTCTGCATGTCGTACACATTTCTCCCAGTCTTGTACAGTCACTGAATCTAACGCTTCATGAGTCAAACGTTCAATGTCTACCATCTTGAAAGTGTTATTTTTTTTGGCAACTTCATTTTTAACTTGAGCCCAAATCAACTCAATAGCGTTATATTGGCTGTGATTGGGAGAAAGTCGTATCACCTCATGACCTCTTTCTAATGCCAACTGATCAAGGAGATACGATTTTTCACGTGGCATTATATTTTCACCTTCATTTTGAGTTCGGCTAATATTTCTAGATTACTGTAGGGAATATTTTTATCTTTAAGCCATTTTTGTACATCCGATTTTCTAGAATTACTCTTAGGATAATTTTCAGCCAAGGTCGAATGATGTGAAGCGTTATCCATAACAATAATAGAGGGCTCTTCAAGATGATTGAGTTATTCCAAAAACCACTCTTTATACACCTCAGCATTCATTTGGTTATGGTAGTCTGTAGTATTACCAGTGTTACTACGAAAAACTAATTTTGAATCCTTAATAAAACCGTAGCGGGCGCATCCTGCGTGACATACAATCAGTCGACCACCATTGCCAATTGGAACCTTTAATCCTTCTGTACCTTCATTGTTCTGGCAAATAATGGATCGTGAGTGATTTTGATTTACCCAAGTCTCATCAACATAAACAACAGGGCGACTATCGTTATTTTTACGCAGTGTGCACATTTTTCTGAGGAATGTGCACCGTAGAGCAACTATGTCTAAACGTTCCATTAAAAATTTGCGCCCGTCATTACACTTCTTAAATGAAAAATTCAAATTTTTAAGAACGCGTCGCATTGACCTAACGCTTCCAGTGTAATTATTTTTTTCTCGGTAAGTGTTGAGTATGGAAAAGGCAGTCGGGTACTCACCTCTATCATAAAAGTCGTGAATAATTCTTCTGACTATATATCCATCAAAATCGTCCAACTAGGTTTGAATTTTTACGCGTTTATATGTTTTACGCGGAGATTTAAAAAATGGAACAACTCGTTGTTCATCTTGCGTGTTTTCTGATTTTTTTGCTTCGGAGCAAATGCGGCTTACGGTGCGAAGTAAAATTCCACATGCCTGGGATGTAAGGTCTTGAGCACATTTAAAAAAGTCTGGCGTTAAATCAGGTTTTTTAGATAAATTTTTTAAAAATATATACACTCTATGTATAATTTTTTTAGATTGACTATGAATATCTTTAACATTAAAAGACATTTTAAAAAATTACAAAATAACAGCATAGTAAATAAATTACTAAAACGCACAGGCAATACAACACTAAACAGTTAACACACGAATGTACCTAGTCGTCAACCACTTGCGAGCTACTAAAGGTAGGTACATGCTATGGTATTTCATTGTACATTTAGTATAAAAACAACCCCTCTTTCCCCACAAAATGCAAGGGAAAATAACAGCTACAACAAACCATAGACCTATATAACAGGTCTATGCAACAAACAACCTGAAAGCCATAGAATAAAAAAAGTAACCTTATTTTTTTTTATGATGTGTACAATGCACAAAATGTTACGCTGTGCGCGCGAAATACGCCGCATGCGCCGCATGTTGAGAACCACCGACCCGCTGGCCGGGTGTGGGTTGGGGTATAGTCAAGGTCACACGCCACTTTTCGGGTCCCCGACTATAATGAGGATTATTACAGGGCCCAGCTCTTATAATATTTTAGAGGGGCTATCGGGATTTTTCAGGTATCCCGGCGGGCCAGTACGCGCCTGGACATGGTATTTATATATTATTATAAGAATTTTGTATTATCATTTGATATCGGCGTATTATTCGTTAGTTAGATTTTTGTTCGTTATTCGTTATTCGGTTTATTATTTGTTAGTCAGATTTTTATTCGTTATTCATTAGTTGGTTTTAATAATTAGTTACCTACTTTAATAACCGACTTATTTACTTATTGTTTACTACCGACTAAGTCGTTAGTCGTCAGTCGGTTGTGCCCATCTCTACTGTGAACTAACAAATTTTCTAATTCGGATTGTATTTGAAATTTGAATACGTGTGTTACTCTTTGGTATGATTTATTACAAATCGTACATAGAGCCTCATTTGGAGAATTAGTATTTTTTTCAAAAAACTTCCATACTATGGAGCTATTTTTTTTTTTTAGACACGACATAATGCAATAATAAAAAATATAATCAAAATTCAAAATATTAATTGCAGCAGCAGTCATGTAGAAATCGCAGAATCTCTCGATCACGAAGTCGGAATGCTTTTGATTTGCGAAATATCATAATAGTCTTGATACAATTTTATCATGATAACAGTATTCATTATCCATAGTAGTGTGGTGATAGTACGGGCGTAAGCGTCGCACTATCAACCAACAACCTACGCGTCGGTCGGACGCGTTTAAGTCGACGCTTTTTCGCCTGAAAAGGACCTGGTCGAGATGTTCGAAAATCAATTCGAACAACGAACTAATTAAAAACAAGTATCTTCGCACAAAAATAAAAAAAAGGGTCATTAGTTATTTACAAATATATCAATGAACTAACGAGTCGCGGTCGCGACGGACAAAAAGAGAAAAATTCGAAAAAAGGTCGACCGACGTGACGCGAAAACGATACAAAAGTTTTGAAAGCGCGACGGCGTGTACGTTTAACTTCGGAAAACTTTACAGTTCGGGCGTCGAGAAGCAAGAGCCCCGCGAATCGAGCGTAACGGTCGGACCGAGGAGCGCGAATCGGTCGTTCGCGCGGGCTGGCGGGAGGTAGCGCGAGATCGAAACGTTACAATACACATACATAGATATAACACACATAATATACACATAATACAATAATTGTACGCTACTAACACGACGACCAAAAAGCAGTGACACTTCGTGCGCGGTGTAGTGGTGATAATACCGTATCACCACAGCTGCAGTATCAACTATTCAACTATCTAAAATTATGAAGTTATGAGGTTTTTTCATATTTTGGAATACCTATAAATTATTTGAATAAAAAATACTCGAATAATTTGTAATCGAATTTTAATATTAAAATATATCGAATAAAAATTCGAATAATTCGTTATTCGAATAATTTGTAACGATTATTCGAATAACTTAATTGGAAAAACTATCGAATAATTCGATATTTTTATTCGTTACCTTGCCAACACTAGATAGTTACAAATAATCGAATCTGTCGATAGTTTCCATTCGATAGTGCCCATCACTTGACAGTAGACGTTACGAACTTACAATCACTATTTGTCTGTTGTCATTTGAACACGACTGTGTGTGGTAGTGTAATTAACGCTGACTGACTACTCTTTTCAAAAGTACCTAATAATATTTTATTATTGTGCGCGAGAATCGACCATTATTCGTTCGCCGTCCGGTGTGCTCTTAAATGGTACAGAATAGAGTATACAACAAATCTATGTGTATATTTTATTTTATCGCTGTCGCCAAAGTTCTGTTCTGTTGACCGTTGTCTACGTGTACATTTTTGGTATTACAACCACGTGTTCAAGGTGATTATAGAAAGAGAGACGGCGGACAAACAATAATTTTGCCTATTTATTTAATGGCCATATTACAATAGTGCCTACGCGTTATTATTACGATAATTGTAATGGCTTATGTTTTGACCGTGCATTAATAATTGTAACGGCGGTCGTTGAAACGAGGCTGTTGTCGACTGCGGTGACTAAAACGCCATTTTGTATATTTTATGTGAATAAAATATAATACGTCCGAATTCGAGTAATAATTCACTGCTATTTTGACAGCGCATTTGCAAGGATTATTATTATTCGTGTTTTCATTATTAAAACACGTGGTATCTAAAGCTTAAAAAAAAAAAATTACCAACATCAAATTGAGGTTTTATACAGATAGAAAACACGCAGGTTAACTACGCATACAACATTTTAATTAAAAAATTAGTTACATGTGTAACAAAAAAAACACTGTAAAAAATCTATAATTTATACAAGTTAATAAATTTAACTTGGAGTAAATTCATAGTATATACTTTAAAATAGTGTTATGAAAATATTCAAAATATAAAATGGGGATGTAAATATTTACTCTTATAAAAGACATGTTAAAAATAAAGTATGTCAAGTGTAAAGATTGTTAACACTGAAATTGTATTAACCAAACATGTTAAGGTATACCTACCAGTGCTACTAGCTCATAATATATTTCTTATAAATCATTAATCTATTATGTACTAAAATTAGAAAATGTGAACAAGACATTATGTAATGAGTCTACAGTTGACTTCTACACAAAATTCTTGGAAATTTTCCATCAAAAGTACTATCAAAGTTATTTACTTTATAAATTGATTTCAATTATTAATTGTCTATTTTATAAAAAAAAAAGCTGTTTTTGTCGCTTTATTGGCTATTCACTAGTGATTGAAGCATTAGTTATTGTCATTCCTAGTTGGAAGGGTCAAAAAATAAGAACTCGACTGTTGAGTTTATTAGCCGTTGTCTGCAGCTGTCTGCACGACGCACGGCGATATTGCGATAACAAGGAATACTATACACATAGTAATAAAGTAATATTAAAAACTACTACAATTAATAATCGTTGTTATGGTTGTAAACTTGTAACTAATGACTAATACGTCTTACTCTGTACATTGTACTGCTTATTTATTTTAGGTAGGTTCTAACAACTAAGGAAAATGGCTTTGGACGAAAATAAATAAAAAACAATAGAAAATGTATTATATTTATATATTGTATGTATTGCCGTAGGTTATATATATTTTAATTTTTTATACATTTTAGACTATAAAATGACTTCTCCACCACTGCCAGTCTCACCACCACCACCACCGTCGGTCTCGCAACCACCGGTCTCTCCAGCACCGCCACCTTCACCGACAGACACGCCATCACCACCGGTTACACCGCTGCCTTCGCCCTCATTGGTCGGCGGAGACGAGGCTGCCTCGGCCATTGCCATTATAGTCACTAGAATAATATAAAATGTATACATTTTTAATTTTTAAAGATTTTAGAGAAAATTATTATGTCGAAACTTACACAATTTTGGACAGTCAATAATTTTGTGCCCCTTCACCTTGCATAGGTCGCACTCTGAAAAAAAAATGTAATTAATAATTATTATTTTAGTTTTGATTTACTTATATATTTTGATACTTACTTCCAGTAAACTTTTTGGGGGGTTTTGTGCTGGCACCACCACGTCCAAGATCACCACCACTCCCACGCTCACCTCCACGTCCACGTCCACGGCCCTTGCCCCGCCAACCACCACTGTTTATTATTATATTGCCATACATTTATAAGAAAACAAATTAACTTTGATAATTATTAATTTAAAAAACAACAAACCGATATATTGTGACATACCATCAAAAATATTATACTATTTAATTGGTTAGGTGGAAAAAAAGCCCAGAGAAATAAACATACTGAAGAAAAAAGCCCACGGAAAAAAGGCTCATGGACCATGGTAATACAATTATAGTCGTAAATCACTAGTCTTACGTATATACATATCACACTTATACCGCAGATGTAATTTTTATACATATTACACAATTAATATAGTTAAGCATAACACAATTTTTTGAAATTTTTCATTGAATAAATAAGTTTATAAAAAAAAGAGTTTTTAATTAATCGAGTATACGATTGCCTATATGGCTACAAGAGTCAATAATTTATTAATTATTAATTGCTGATTAGGAATAGAGTATATAGATACATGTGTTCACTTCACATTGATATTTAAATTTTTTTTTAATGTAAAATACATATAAGTAACCATTATAATACGCTGTGTATATACACCCGACCATAGTCGGGATTTTAATGGTCACCCGACCATGGTCGGGCTGATAGTAGTCACCCGACCATTTTGTTATCAAATGCGCATGAGTGATATACTTATAAATTGTAATTAATTAATTAAATAATAATATGCAAATTGCAAGGTACTAATTTAGCACAATATGGAGCCGTGTAGGTGTTGTTACTTATTGACTGTTAAATAAATATCCGGTGGCATCCGGTGGTTCTCGTAATAAGGTACAATATACAAAAGGTAATTTTATTATTGAATATTTTATTTCTTTAATTTACATGTGTCACAAAACCAATATTTCCCATTTTGTTTTAATTTAACGCAGTCCATATGATGCCAAATTAAACAAGAGTCACACAATATGGAATTTTGATCAGCTCCTATGTCATTATTACATAATGGGCATACCCAGGTAATATTCTTTTTTTTTTGTTTAAGTACAGCAATAATTTTTTTCCATGCATCATTGGAGCAGTATGACTTCACAGTGTTTATATCAACCTCATTTTCTATAATCCCATTAAACACATCTGAATAGTGTTTAATATCTTTGCTTTGAATTAAATACTTATCTTTTCTCACCTTGTTGACAACTGTTTTGTTTGTGAGCCATTCTATTATTAAGTTTTCTTTATGCAAATAATTATGTGCATTATAAGGAATTGGTTAATTTATTTTGAATTGGGTAGTTTAATTTTGAGTTAAAACTCTCAAGCCTATTATTTGTGGTATTTAAAAAGTTACCACTTTGAAAAGTTAAACCAGTGACCCATTCTTCGCGGATATCATGCCAATTCTTCTCAAAGTACATTTTGACTTGATGGGGAGCTTGACTTAAAAAAATGGTATGTATCTCTTGGTATTCTTTTTCATTTTTACAGTAGCATAACTGTTCAATAAACTTTTTGCTACTATCTCGTTCATCTGGCGTTATACCTAATTTTTCGCAGGTGATTTCTCTGTTAAATGTGCGCAGAGTGTGGAAAAGGCAAATCACAAGACGAGAGGTTGGAAACAATGATTTGATAACAGAACGCTCTTTTAAATCTTTATCTGTAATAAATACTCTTGTATTTGAACAGGCTGGATTACATTCTTTGAACTTATTAAAGAACCATTGTAACGTTTCTCTCTGTTCATTTACTAGCAATCCAAGAGCAGCTATCTCACTCTGGCCATTACCATCCTCAATTAATAGCACATACAATGGGATTCTCATATCCACCAGCTTGTATGTAGCATCAGCACAAACCATCAAAAAAAAAAAAAAAAAAATTGTGCGCGACAATCGACCATTATTTGTTCGCCGTCCGGTGTGCTCTTAAATGGTACGGAATAGAGTCTACAATAATTAATCTACGTGTTGTATATTTTATTTTATCGCTGTCGCCAAAGTTCTGTTCTGTTGACCGTTGTCTACGTGTACATTTTTGGTATTACAACCACGTGTTCAAGGTGATCGTAGAAAGAGAGACGGTTCGTGCGGACAAACAATAATTTTGTCTATTTATTTAATGGCCATATTACAATAGTGCCTACGCGTTATTATTACGATAAATGTAATGGCTTATGTTTTGACCTTGCATTAATAATTGTAACGGCGATCGTTGAAACGAGGCTGTTGTCGACAGCGGTGACTAAAACGCCGTTTTGTTTATTTTATGTGAATAAAATATAATACGCACGAATTCGAGTAATAATTCACTGCTATTTTGACAGCGCATTTGCAAGGATTATTATTATTCGTGTTTTCATTATTAAAACACGTGGTATCTAAAGCTTAAAAAAAAAAAAAAATTAAAATACCAACGTCAAATTGAGGTTTTATACAGATAGAAAACACACGTGTTAACTACCCATACAACATTTTAATTAAAAAATGAGTTATATGGTTAACAAAAAAACACTGTACAAAATCTCTATAATTAATACAAGTTATTTAATTTAGCTTGGAGTATACTCATAGTGTGTACTTTAAATTCATAATATAAAATGGGAATGTATATATTTACTCTCATAAAAGACATGTTGAATATAAAGTATGTCAAGTGTAAAGATCGTAAACACTGAAAATGTATTAACCAAACATGTCAAGGTACCAGTGCTACAACTAGCTCATAATATATTTTTTATAAATCATTAATCTATTATGTACAAAAATTAGAAAATGTGAACAAGAAATTATGTAATGAGTCTACAGTTGACTTATACACAAAATTCTTGGAAATTTACCATCAAAAGTACTATCAAAGTTATTTACTTTATAAATTGATTTCAATTATTAATTGTCTATTTTATAAAAAAAGCTGTTATTGTCGCTTTATTGGCTATTCACTAGTGATTGAAGCATTAGTTATTGTCATTCCTAGTTGGAAGGGTCAAAAAATAAGAACTCGACTGTTGAGTTTACTCTTATGTTCCTAATTAATTTATTGATAATATGTTCAGTGATAAACGATCAAAATTCTGTTCAAAGAATCATTTTGAATGAAAAAACATAAGAAGGTTCAACAAAAATAATATACTTTGTTAAGCATTCTACCGGCCAGACTATTGTATATAAAAATTGAATTTACACACAAAAGAGCTTATAGATGCTATGATATCTCAGTCAGCTACACAAATCAATCTTTTGGAAAGTGTTTTGTTGATTACCTTGTTATAATATTATTAAATTCAAATTCAGACAGTCGATAAGAAAAATGTTTTCAATGGTAATACTTGGAAAAAAAGAAATAGTTTGTAGATAACTTTACTCTGAATAATTGCATCTCATTTTAATAATCTTTATGTAATTTAATTAAAATTTAAATGTATTTTTTGTATTTATTCATTTGTTGTACTATATACAAAATGTCAACAAAAGAATGTTAACTTAACTATGCTTACAGGAGTAGTATCTATATATTTTATTATTGTAGATAATAAATATTAAAAATAAATAATTCGATGTTATACTTACCAAGCTAAATACAATAATATGATGTATAGTTATATTACTCTAAAGGGAAGTATCTACACTACTTGGTCTATAATACTATGAATAATTGTGGCTCAATAAATTTAGAGTGATAATTGCTGTTATAGCTTTAAAATAATTGAATAGTTCCAATTACTATAACCTCCATAGAATATCTTAGTATTATAAAATAATATAATTATAATTCAAGACAACAAGTAATATTTAATTAAACTTGTTTGTTATTTTTCAGAAGGTTCGTTGGGGCAACCCCGTTGAGTAGGAGCTACCTCCATTCAACAAGTTGTAGTAAGGTTACTACTTCTTCTTGTTGGAGGCACCTCCGCGCGCCCGGCGTGCGACGGAATCTTTATTCCTAAACGCACTGCTGCTGGCGCCAAGCGCCCCGAGGTCGTGTGACCCGGGTGCACGTTTGACACCAACGGCTGGCGTGACAATCGTCACAACCTTAGTCGCCACCTCCGGCTGACCGGAGGGAGGGACTTGCAGGAGGCATACAAACTCATATGCCTCAAGCGCCGCAAGGGCGGCGGACCAGATGATATCTGTCCGTTTGCCACCGTTGCTCTGTACGAAGCCTACATAAGACTTCAGTACTGCAGCAGCGCGGTCAGTTTTTGTGTCGCTACTTTCACGACCAGCTTGAACACGTTTGAACTGCCCTTCCGGTTTAACAACCAGATAGAGTCAGGACTTACGTAGGCAGAACGTTTTGCCGCGGTCAAGCCAAACTGACTGAGCTCCTCCTCTGTTTTGCAGGCGAGTGTGCAAGAGAGATCTTCTCGAATCACAGCACACAGCTGGAGGTAGGAGCCAGGGAGTGCAGCGGTACCCTCATGGACAACAACGTTCCGAGGGCCGTTCACTGCTGCACCCTTTGACTGTTTGAACTTCGCGTGAGCAGCTTCGACCCAGGAGTCGAAGGCTTCCGCAGAAGTCCAGTCTACCACCGGACCTTCCGGGGATAGATTTTCAGACAGGTCAACGCATCTCAACAAACCGCTCGCCGCCAAAGCGGGCAAACCCTTGTTAACCATGCGTTGCGCACTGGCAAACTCATCCGCAGTCATGTTATCGACACGGTCGATGACCTTTCTGCGGGTGATCTTGCAGACCACGCGGGCGAGCTCGCCCGCCGGTCCTTCCGACGTCAGAGTCCGGAGCGCCTTCGTCAGAAATTTCTGACGAGCGAGCGCCTCCGGCGTCTGAGGGACGGAAGCAGTGCGGCCGGCCCCACCGTCAGCGGGTTTTTCACCAATGGATATCTTCTTATTGCCAAATTGTAATAACATATCTGCTGGAAAATTGGCCATTATTACAAAAAAACTCATATTTTGATAAATTTGTGTTAAAAGTATCCGGTCTTTGATGTTTAAAATATAAAATCGGAACCTTTCCATCCTTTTTGTTGTTTCATGCGTTCTACCTATAGTTGAACACTTTAAAGTCATTTTCATGTTGCTTAGTTAAATTTTCATTTATTTATAATTTCTTTTGAAGTTGTATAATCCAGTGTAGATGAGAGTCAAGGGCCATTCTTAGATATTAGCTGAATCTTTTTGTGGGGTTGGTGATTGATTCAGTACCATTTGTATGTTTTTCTGTTTGTGAAACCTGGTTATAGTTTACTGGCAATTGGTAATTTTTGGTATTGGTTTTATTGTTGCTTAAAGTAGTGAGTAAATCTAAATTATTTTCATGTTCTCATATTTTATTCTTTGACATCTCATGTAAAACATTGGAATCCAGAAAGGTCTCCGTTGAGAGTGGGTGCAACCTGGTTGGCCTATGTATACTTACATCAGAATCATATTTTTCATTAGAGAAGGAGTCTTCGGTCTACCATGTTTTCTCTATCACCTTACTCATACTCTTCTGAACAGAATCCTATAAATAAAACGTTTAAGTGTTAATGTAGTAGAATAAATTTAGCAAAATTAAAGCGTGTTAATTTGGGGGGGGGGGGGGTTAGCGTCAATTGGTGGTTTTATAAAGTAAATGAAAAAAATAATAATAAAAAAAAGGTAATAAGGGCATTGTATTTGAGTGTGTAAATGATGGTAATTGAATGCCCTGTCTGCATTACATTATTTTGCTACAATATATTGTTAGATTGACGTGAAACTATGTATTTAGTTTTGCATGTATAAATTGAAGTTTTACTCACCTTCTTCGTCGACAGATGTGTTATATTTGAATATTAGATGACTTGGTGTTATGAGTCGATGAACATTATTAATTACGATCTGATTTACTCTTTACACAAGTTATGAAACATTATAGATATACTATAGATATTGTCCAGTTCTCCTGGTGTCTTCGATATTGACGTCGTGTGCCTTGAAGCGTTGAGGTTGGCGATGTTTTTTTTTTTTACTTCAAACTTGTATACTGTGTGGGCGTTGTGGTTTTTATGAGCGTTATCCCCACTACATGATGTCATCTGGCGCATGTTAAATGTTGAGCATCTTTCAACTAAAATTAAACAATATTTTTCCAATGCATTTCTGTTTTTGGATTACACCTCGCGGTCGTCATACCGCTGGTGGTAGTAGCATACTAGGTGCGTGTCTGCGCTTTTCAAACATCGGTATTTAATCCTTCTAAATTAAACATGTACTTTTATGTGGATTAATTCATACACGTAAAAGAGACTCACGTTCGAACACGCATGTTTAATGTTAAGCGTTTTTCACCTAAAATTAAACAATATTTTTCCAATATTTCTAAAATATTTTGTGGATGTATTTCATTTATATTCATACTTGAGAAATATAGCTTTGTTTTTATATTATTATTTAAAGTCATTATCTTATCTCCATAATCTATATGAGCATTATTTTTGATTAAAAAATCATTTCTTAATATTATTGGGCTTGAAAGGTTTTTGACTGTATATGTTAAAATATGAAATATGTGATTTTCGATAGTTAATTCAATGTGTGTTGAGCCACAAACCATAAGTGGTTGATTATCCAGTCCTACTAAATTAATTGTTTGATTCTTTGGTAAAATATCATGTTTTATACAGCATATGTTTAATACCGTATCTATAAATATTGGAATTTATTTTTGGTTTAGTTGTGCATATACGAGTATATGCTCTAGTGTTAGTTATTCGAGATTTTTAATATGTTTGTTATTTTCATTTGAGAGTTTGACTGACTTAAGGTAATTCGTGGTCAACCCTATAGTCTAACCTCAGTTTGAGTTCTTTTGAATTGGTGTTTGGTTTAAAACGGTTTTTTTACCATATGGCCTGATTTTTTACATAATTGATATTTAATAATATTTCGGTTTTGGTAATAACAGTTCTTAGTTACATGACTTGAGATTAAATATTATCGTATTTTGTTTTTTATTTTAATTTGTTTTTTTACAATTAATTACCGTGTGTCCTAGTATATCACATAGTTGGCATTTAATATGACTGAAATTTAGTTTCTTAAAACAATTGTTTGTGTTATGATTATTTAAATAACATAATATGTCACATTTTTTTAGCATGATTAAAATAATTTGATTTTTGTTTATCCGGTGTATTTAAAGACTTTTGAATTATTTGTTTTAGTTCTTTAATTTCTTTAGTTATTTTATTTTCTTCTACATTTTGACTATTAATTTAATTTAATTGATTTTTTATAATATCGGTTTTGAATTATGAGGGAGTTAGAGGTATACATATGACCTGTGATTCAATCTGATTCGTATTTTTTTATATTTGCTTAAAACTCTTAAAAATTTGTATTACCCGAAATGTCTATATATCTAGAAATATTCGGTTTAAGCCTTTTCATGATATTACGAACGATTTCCTCTTATGACATGTTAGGTTATAAATTTGTATTGATTGTTTTTTCATGATAGAATTATTGAGAAGGCTGGTTCAGAATGATATCGCTGGGAGTAAGAATATAATAGAACAGGAGTTATATTTATAAGGATAATGAAGAGTTTGAAATTTTTAGTTGATGAAAGGAATGAAATGAAGTAGGATTTAGATAGTAGTTATAGGGGCCTTTAGTGGTCAGCCGAAAACGAAAACAAATTTTTTGTTTTAATAATTAGAACAGTGATTTTTTAATGAATTGGGAGGAAAAATCATGGAAATTTAAACAAATGATTTTCGAAAAAATAAGAATGTAATTGATCAGGCTTTTAATCTGCAATTTTTTTTAAATAGTTAAACAACTTTATAATTGTTTTGTACCTCGCCTTGTAATGGATTGTATCTTCTTAGTTGCCGTGAATTCGCTTGTGGTGGTTTGGCTGTCTTATTGCCATACGGTCCGACTGCGCAAGTCTGCCCTTGATGGGTCTTACTACAGTCGTCACGTAGGCAATAGTTCCTGAACTGCGCAAGTCTGCCCTGGGTGGGTCTTGCTGTAGCTAGGTGCCGTACATCAGAGGTCCCAAAAACCGCGCTAGTCTGCCTTGGTAGGTCTTGCTACGGTTGAGGTAGGCTGAATACTGATTGATTTTGTGCTCCGCACTGGTATTTATAGGCGGTGGCGCTGTGTAATCGCTGAAGCCGCCCGCGTTAGTCTTGTGATTGGTTATTGCGGTCGTAACTACGCCCTCCGTGGTTTGTGTTTCGTTGATGCCTGAACATACGCAATCCCTGGCCTGTGATTGGCTAAAGCGCGTGGGCGCGTCCCCGTTCTATCATAGAACGCGGGACCGGCCGTTTTGTAAAGTGTGGCAGACTTTGCGCCCAGCGTGCAGACCCGGGCTCCTCCGGCGCAGAGGGCGTGGGTCGCCGAACGCTTTGTCCTTGTTCATCCGTGAGCCCTTATGCCGTTATTGGTATAATGAACATTTATGACAGTACATAGATTCGGCCCTTTTTAATTTCGATACCATTTCGAACTATGAAAATATTCATATCTATATATTTAATAACCGTCTTCTGTTAAACAGTTATTAATATCATAAAAGTTGTCAATATAGTGATAAACAATATTAAATTTGGCACATAGCATTATATTTGTAATTGCATCATGTAATAACTTTCCAAAGACTGGATTCTGTTAACTGTGAATAATTGTAAATAATTAAAAATGTATACAGTGTATAATATAAAAATAGTCTTACTCACATTACGTGACAAACATTCCGAAATATTTGTTCTATTTATAATGTTATGTATGTCAATTGTTTTAAAAGTTTTAAAATTGATTAAGAAATGTATAACTGAGGTGAGTCTCACGTAGAGTACACGTAAGTGAGACACGCATGTTAAATGTTAAGCGTTTTCAACTAAAATTAAACAATATTTTTCCAATATTTTTTCAATTTATATTCAATGCATTGTGCTATTTTTAATTAAATGATAACACCGAAGACTTATCAGTGCGTTGCAATTAAACATTTTCCCCTAATACATTAACTCATAATATTTATTCAAATATTCTACGACCACGTTACATTTGTTAAATGCTCTCACAAACCCTTTAAATATTGCTGCTGAAAAGTCACTGACAACATGTGCCATGAATTTTGTACTAAGTACACTGATGTTCATAGAATGTTTGAAACTCCACTAGCCAATTTGATATCGCATTAACACTCTGCGTAGTCGACAGATATTCTGCTCACACGGCGACAGCCATATAATACAATAGTACTTTTTCTTTTCTTTTTTCAGTTTTGAATAGCGTTGGATCTCGTGTAGTTTCTCTTACCAATCCGACAGTCGCATCTATATGAATCGTAATACATTTTATTTTTATTTTAACGTTTATTTGTTCTTGACTAAACAAATAAGTTTCAAAATCTTTCTCTTTTGGATCGGATACAAACTGAATAAATTCTGGACAATTATATTTCAATAAATACATATCAACCCTGTCTTCAGCCGCTCAATCATCAATATTCTTTTGCTCGTGAGACACCTTATAATATACACGATCAGACCTGATGTTACACAAGTTACCCGCACGATTTAGTTTACTAGGAGATGCTTTTAAAATATATTTTAGACTCATCGGTGGGCAGTACATTGACATTTGTTTTTGTATTTGTCTTTTTTTTTCTTTCCAGTATGTAGGTAGTCAGTTTATCATAGTGGCTGTAATTGTGACTGTTATTCAAAACTGTAATTTGTGCCGAACCATCACAAGTTTAAACTGCTTACAAGATTCATATCGACATATGCTATAACATGTTAAATGTTTCTCGGTAATATTTTTATTCTCGATAGTCAATGCACAAGAGTTATTAGGTAACAATTTCAAAATTTTCATGTAACAATTCATTTATTTAATTTTAAATGACATTATATTTTTCCATTGTGTTTTTTCCATGTGCTTAAATTCTTCATCAAGTATGCTAATAGTTCCTTCCACAAAATTACACTTTTTGTAACACATTACCTTTTTCATTTTATTTTCGTTATTGAATGGTCTTAAAGGGATATACATTATTTGAGTTCTTTCTTTTGCGTTCTAACGCTTTCAGATCTGCTTCTGGTGTGTTACGCGATATAGATTTAATTCTCTTTTCTGGGATAAACAAAACTCCAGTGAATGAAACATTTAAACTACGCTTAGGGGTGGCTAACATTTCCTAATTGTTATAAATTGCTTTAGTAAAAACTGTTTTGTTATTATGGCTAATTTCTTCTGGCTTGTTACATACGATATAGAGTCATACATATTTTTGGGGGTATACAAGTCATCTCCAGTACAGGAAATATTGATTTTACATTTAGGGGTTACTAACTTTTCCTAAACGACATTAATTTTTTCTGTTATATAACATCCATTATCCTTGGTTGGTAAAGAAGTGTCAAAACTATGTCTATCAATTTCAAATTCATTTTATTTTTATCAAATCTATGTCTATATTATCAACTGTGACCGATTCATAATCATTGTCTTTTTGTCTGTAACCATCTGTATCTTACCCGTTTTTTGAGTTCGTAGGTAATTCATGTAAATCTGCTTTTGGTGTGTTACTTATATCTATGGAATTAGACCTCTTTCCAGAAGAAAACAACTTCTCAGCTAAGGTAATAGCTGATTTCCGCTTAGGGGTAATAATCATTTTCTCATTGATGTTAATAAAACTGCATTAATAGAAACGTTATTCTTATTATATTCAATTTCTACCGTTGTAGTACATCAATCATCTTCAATTTGAATAGGAACACTAAGCAAACCATGGTTATACTTAATACAATTACGTTAATTAATTCCTAGAACATATTAATTCAAACATCTGCAATATCATTGGATGTATAATTGTTTTCTTTTTTAGGAGAATCGTCTGTGAACAATTTTTTCTTACAAACACCACCGCACCATATTTAGTTCAGTTGTTAAGGATAGTTTCTTTTGATAACTAAAATATTTCATAATTTTTTCTGTTTGCTGCATACATATCAGTATAACGTCATCGCTTGGATAGTTTAGTCCACCTTTTTCTTCTCCTCTATTCTTAATAGCAACATGAAAATTATAAAATAATTCTTTATTACTAGAGCACAAAGATTGTAGGCAAGTTTGACACTGAATAGTCGATGATAATTTGTGAACAACAAATTCATCTACCTATGTATATTATAATTTCTTTGGTGAAATTAGAAAAATTATAATTTGTTTTGATTGTAATGAATTTATCAATCTCCTTGACATTTTCTTCTATGAAACTAAATCAACATTGTTATTAAAGGCAGAACTATTTATCATTTTAATAGGATCTGAGGTGGAATAATATAATATTTCAATATGATCAAGAGGGAATACAATTCCTGTATTAAAGTTTTCAATATCATGTGTATGAACAACTAACTTCTTGTATGCAGATTGAAATTTTCGAGAGGTAGGATTATTATTATAACCTTCTAACGATCTAATAGTACCGAAAAATAATTCCAAATGGTCCTGGCTTATTTTATACATTTTTAAATATTCCAACTGCTCAAATTTAATTATACTTTTTTTTTGAGCCGATAAATTACGGTTTCCCGTTAAAAACGGACGGGCACTTATCGCATTTAAACATACTTAAAATGTTTAAAGTAAAAACAAAAAAAATAAAGTGTGAAACACGATGTAGAGAAGAGAAGGTGATAAGTGACTGGTGGTGGTCAGGACGGGGGGCTGATGGTGGTAAGGGTCGGAGGGCTGCTGTTGGTATACTATGGAGGGCTGGTGGTAGTATGGAACGGAGGGCTGCTGCTGGTATACTACGCAGGGCTGTGAAGTTGCAACCATCGGCGCCTGCAGGTGTTCAAATGGAGGAGCACTTGGCTGGTACATCTAAAATAAATTATTACATCAATTAAAAAAACCGAGACGCAGATATCCAGTGGGAATGTACTAACAAAAGTCTGGCAAAAGAAATTCCGGTAAAAAAAGTCCGGTATATTTATTATATAAATTTATTTACTTCAACTTAAATCAATATTATAGGTACAAAAAAATTAAAATATGGCATTACATACCAAAAGCCGAGAGATTTTTGAAAATGTACAAAGGGGGAGTAGAATAATAGATTGGAAGCCAGGGTAAAAAAATATATAAAATACCATAAAACATTTCATTTTTATTTTTCAATAATGTTTTATTTTTTATGGTCAAATTTACAAATGAAATATAATATAATATAATCAAACCCTTAATAGTTTTTGCTTTTTTACTTTAGTTCCCAACCTAACCAATTCGTAGGTACTAAAGTAAAATATTGTTTACATAAACATATAAATAACTTATATATATCTCCTTATATAATAAAGCGTGAAGAGGTTCGTTTCCTTATAAAAAGAGTGCGCCTCGGTCGCCGTTTTTATACTCCATGGCCCGCCGCCGTCGTTATCGAAAACGGACGGTTCTCCAACGCCGCCGTCTCGATAACGCGTTTTTCTTAGGTTAGGTTCGATTATTACGCGGGTTTTCGACGATTTTATTATTTTTTCGATTTTTTTTTTTTTTTTTTTATCGGCTGTTTGTTATATTAAAATATGTTGTTGTATTTTCAAGTGTACGTTGCTTTGGGAAACGTTATTTTAAATAGACAATTAATATTAATATAAGCTTTATTGTACACGAATTATACGGAATTATTATATATGATGGCATACTCATAATTTTTTTATTTATTCACACACACACATACATATAAAATTGATATGTTTCTTAATATAAAAGCAGTTAGGTAAGTCAAAGTTGTAATTGCAAATATTCTTAATCATACCTAAGAGTTTATGACACTTTTCTTATAGTATTTTATTATGCGTGTCCTTTAAATTGACTATGATGTAATGTGTAATACATTTTAATGTATACTGTAACAATTTCTCTGAATAAATTATATATATTTAAATATTGTTATATATTGTATTGTACAATTGATACCTATTTGATTTGTTTTAAGGTTTTGTCTAATATATTGGACTATGATGTAATATTATAATAGATACCTACAACACACTGACACTGTACATAATATGCGGTGTTCTCTGCGGTCCGGAAACGGCGTAAGGGCTCGACGTTCGACTCGGTTTCCCATCTCAAACTGTAGTCGATAGGTTTAGGCGTTAGGTCCCCGTGCTAGGATAGTCAGGTTCGAATCCCGCTCCGGCGGTTTCATCGTCGATCCTGACTTGTATCAAGGGATAAAGGTAGATTAACAAAATATTGTTATAACATAGGTTAGTGGATATAATAAAAAAGTTAATAACAATAAAAATATTAAATAGTGACTAGATACTGACTTGTATCAAGGGATAAAGGTAGATTAACAAAATATTGTTATAACATAGGTTAATAAAACAATAAAACAATAAAACAATTACCTAGTTTTTCTAACTGTACACTTTTTTTTTGATATTGGATTTGGTTCATCAACTGTTGTAAGAATTTGTATAGCATCATACTTTAATTTTCTTCTAGGCACGACTTTATTTAACATTTTTAAAACGCGTTGTCTAGAAGTAATTTTAGTAATTAAAATGTAAACAGTAAATCAGTCAATATATTGTTTAAAACCAACTTCATTAAAAGATGTTCAGGAAGTGTGGAACTCGTGTAACGACGACTCGTGTTGTTTTGTTATCAACCGCCTAAACAGTCAGATAGTATCATATTTGTCAGTTGTTACTTGTTAGATTAGGAGTAATCAATCTTATCTAATCAAATACAATATTATTATGAAGTATAACCATGGTTAGAACTTAGAATTATCTAAATTCAAAGATCCTGAAGCCTATGTTATGTCAAAAAGTTATTTTATGGAGTTACGGCAAAGAAGCCATTTAAACACACAATATTACTAAGGCAATATGCAGTAGGAGCATGTAAAACTTCTAGAAATCCGATTCCTAAGAAATTATGTAGTAAATCCATGGACTTGCTGCTTTTGTTCTTAGTATATGGCGTTACTGCACTTTTGCTTAGTATTTTACCTGAATTCCAGAATATCTTTGAAATAATAATCGATTTTCAAGGAGTTTATAGTGATTTTTACTGCATTTTACCTTGGTAAAAAAAAAACGCGGGATAGTTCAATTAATAAGAATATTATATAAATTCACTTTTCACAATTTTGGAGTTACTGCAATTCTTGGTAGCAGGGCAGTATAGTAAAACTATCTTATCGTCGATAAGATTTCGACTTGACGAATTGTAAATCTATTTATTGTTGGTAAATTCGTTATACTCAATACAAAATTAGTATTTATTAATTATCAGTGTAGGTACATCATTACTATACGCCTTCACTTCCACAGTCGGCGTATTATTATTAAATACGTACAACTTTAAATATGCGAATGTATTTAAAAATTTTGCTTATTAGGTATATTTGTGTTCATAGAAGACCAATACCTTATTGAACCCCTTAAATATATATATTATGTTTGGGAAGTATTAAGAACACCAATATTATAGACACGGAAAATACGTATATAATAATAAGATGCAATTGCACAATATACAATATGAGTCGCATGTATGCGTATGTGACATATCCGGGCAGATTAGACGTCGTGGTAGTCCGATTACCCATGACGCCGTGACCGAGTATCTCCGAAATTAGCGTCGTGATATTGTAAACGTTGGTGCCCTTTATCAAGCGGGACAGTATGCGTCGCTTGACGGATCCCCGGACGAATATATTCGAACACGATTCGAGTTCCTTTACAAAGTTCCGTATCATGGTGTGCGGTTGTTCGCCGTCGTAGAGCGCCATACCGTGACAGTGTTCGTATCCATATCTAAACGTATATTCATATTTCGAATTTAATCTTGATGACACTTAATTCAGCAGTCATTTCTGTAATACATAACTTACACTTGGCTAATAGCTTATTGTTATCTACTGGCAATAACCAATTCCTGTATTCATTATTGGTTAACCACTCATCTCTAAATTTCTGTTTTTTGTGCGAATAGGTTTTAGAACTTTCTCCTCGTCTCCTTTTAGTTTTATCTGGCGTCGAACAATTACTATCACTTTCGTTCTCCGACATAACGAAAATTTGGTGAAATTAATGAGTTATAAGAAAACGGTGAAGTGAACGACAAACGATGTACTATGTTTTATGTGTACCGCGGTTTAACTACGTCCTACACAGTACAATATAATGAAAACACGAAGGAACAAGGAAGTGAAAACCGAAGTCGATATAACATCCTTACGATGGCAACAGGCAAGACAATGAATTATGGAAAATGAGGATAATGGATTATTGATATGTATAATTTATAAATAGATTTTGACGTAGAATCATTGGATTTTATCAGTAAGATAGTGAGATAGACATTGTCTATTCTATTTAAGTGGTTTTTATTATTTATGCCCAAAAATTATAAATTTTATTAAATATTTGATTTTTCCATGTTTAATAAAATTGTAAAATACGTGATTTATAATAATTATATAATAATTATTTTTAAAAACTTAATAAGATCGTATTATTTAAAGGTTTGGTGGGGGATCGTACTTGTCTCTAAATTATCGTATTTTCCCACCAAGATCGTACCATTTGGCAGCACTGCGCCGGATGGACACAACAGTCATCTCGGTGGCCTGATCAGTGTTGCCAGGTTTCTAAATCATGAAGACCGTACGATGTTATCAAAAAGTTCGTATTTATCGTTCAAATACCGTACAATTTTTTTTCTTGGATTTTTGGTAATTTACCAATTTACAATGGGAACAATCGTACCGTAGAAGTGCCATACTTGGGACAAATGGGGTATATTGGAGCACAGTTGTCGTTTTTGTTTTTTATCGTCGCTACACCGATCATAATCACTTTGAAATCACGATTCGATAAGAATTTAGAAACTAAACAAAAACAACACTTCTTTTGATTGTTTAACACTATTTAGACAGCAAGGTGTAATCACAACTTACCTATTTATACATAAGATTCTATTTAATTTGATACATTGATTTTCAATCACCATTTTTTTTTTAATTCCACCTTCTATGACTGTATTAATGTAAATTTGAAGTCTGACTTAAGGTAATTTAGTTACCTGCCAACTTAAATATTTAAAAGTATTTTTTTTTTTTTTTTTTTTTGTTATTTTGTTAAACATTGTTATATTTTTAATATTACCTAAGTAGGGTTATTCTATATTTTTTGTATAAAAGTAATTTTGGAGATTAACTAAAAAGTATCAAGTAATTTTTATTTTGTTTATGAATATCTTTTTATTTAAAAGGAAATTTAAAGACTGAAATAATTTATTTTGTTAAGTACCTACTATACTTATATTATATAGTAGGTAGTGAACGTTTTCGCTCGTTCACTCATTTCAGTAATCACGAATCAATAACACAAACCAAAATCATCAAATTGCATAATTAATTGTATATTTTTTATTAATGTATTTGTATTTCCTGGAAAGAAAGACATAGAAATATAATATAGAAAAACCAAATTTATTTATTTATGTATGGTGTCTTTCCATTTAACAATTAATTAAAATAAATAACAAAATAGGTAAAATAGTTACAATAAAAATATAATAAACTTCAACTTAATAAATATAATCCAAGTGTTATTAGTTTAACCGTATATAAATATTTGTCCCTCTCAAAATTTAATTTCAAAACACTACATAGTTAGTAGTTAAGTAGTATATAATAAATATAATGAAACAATTTTTTTACACTGATACCTATTTAACAAAATGTAAATAAAAAAATAAAAAAAAGGTATAATAATTAGTCTTCTAATAAAAATATTTCTTCTTCCTCATTTTTATTGATCACAGTCTTATTTTTATTTAATTTAGTCTTATTAGTTACTGATTGAGGGTACAAAGATGTATACGTCATACTATCAAACATAAGTTTGGTTGGTTGAAAAGATATGCAGTTTCCATTTTTTTTTTAAGCATTCACTTGTTATAACAGTTGCAGATACTGTACTAGTTATTAACCTATTTCTAGATTTAGTCTTAATGCAGTTGATTTTACTAAAAACTCTCTCGCAGCTTGCATTTGAATGAGGAAGAGATAAAACAGATAATGCAAATTCAGCAAGATCTATGAATTGACCAATTTCCAATTCTTTAATCAAAGTCCAAAATTTGTCTGGTTCTTTTTCAGTTTGAATTTCATTCGGTAATCTAACTAATACTATAGTGCGCCACTGATCATCTAGTTTTTGAATATTACTATCTCCGTTCACAATTCTGTGAAGCTGTTCAGACAAACAAGTGATTGATGGGTACTTTTCCCTCATATTCGAAGAGAGTGCTATCGATGGTGTCAACATATTACCTAAAGGTAGTATTGGATTTGAAAAATCATATCTTTTTTTATTTTGTAAGCAACTAGTTTTAATAAAGTTAATACATCTATTATAAAATTCTTTAAGTATATCTTTTCTTTGTTGAATAGCAGGTATTTTAATTTGATTTAGAACCTTAACACCTAAGTAAACTGTAGAAGTACTTACAAATTGATTTTCATCATTCGAATTAACACTCCGATACTCATCGGATATAATATTACTATATTATAAGATTATAGTAGGTATTACTATTATATTTGAAGATATTGTTCGATTCCCATACATAATATTTAATATTTTTAAATATATGATAATACATAATATGATGATTGTTAAAAATAAAATAATTTTATTTTAAAGACTCTATATACCAATACAAATATAAATATATATATTTTTGCGTAAAATTTTTATACATTATATTAATATCGTAATAATATAAAAAATAATAATAAATGTAGGTCAATAAATATTTCATTATAAATATCTATGTGGTTTTTTTAACGAATACTGAGGATATCCGTAGATACCGTGTGACGTAATAGGAAGTCTATCGAATATTCTAGAACAATTTTATTAGTTATTAAATACGATCGACGTGCATAATTAATTCACACTCGCCGGCTGAACTGAAAAGTTGTTGGTCGCATAGCTGGCACTCTCCCTGAAATTTGTCATGCAATAGCGAATTGACGCTAAATCATGACAGACGTAGGGGGGAAGGAGTGTTACATCAAACGACCAACGGACCATTTTGATTTTTATTGTTTATGTTGTAATAAAATCCGAAAGAAAATGCACAAGTATAATTTCCATTCCCAAATTTAACTTAACAAAAAATAAAAAAAAAACGTAACAACGTAACAACGAGTCGTTCGTTCGTTCGTTCGTTCGTTAGATGTTAGTAAAAATCTGAAGATATTGTTTGAAATCTGTTTAATATACAAACAAACAAAAAACGTAAAAATGTAACAACGTAACAACGTAACAACGCAACAACGTAACAACATTAGTCGTTCGTTCGTCCGTTTGTTCGTTCGTTCGTTAGATGTTAGTCGTTATTATTATTAAAAATCTGAAGGTATTGTTTGAAAGCTGTAATAATATACAAAATACATACACACATACATCTATAACGATAAACATTCGATGTTAAATAATGTACGATGATACATACGATGTCATTATAGTAACACGATAATGTTGTTGGTCACAAGAGTATTGTTGGAGATATTTCCGGAACGATAACGTTAAATATTTAATGAGTGTGTTGTGTGTATGACCATGTGATGTGCAAATAATATAATTATAAAAAAAAAAATAAAAAAGAATATTGATAAAATTTTAAATTAAAGTAGGTCAATAATGTTCATAATGTTCATAATGTTCAATAATGTTCAATAAATGTTCATAATACATAGGTTCATAGTACAATAATATATTAAGCGACACATGAATAAATATTCTAGTAACATGTAAATATTTCAAAATATTGTAATATTAAATAATCTAAATCATAAAATTCTTTTTTTAATCGGTGATCTAAAAGCTGTTGCATGGACGCAACATCCACTATGTTAAATTTGGAAGTAATATGTAGTCTATGAGATGGTCTGGTAGAAAGTGCCTGAACAGCTCTAAATATTGTAGTCTTGAACGCGAAACATGCTGTCATAGACTGGTTGACCTTATCTGCAAAATTTAATTCGGGAGATAAAGATATGAGAGCCTCGTTCTCTTCGCTGATTCCGCAGGTTTTAGCATAAGCGCTCCTTCTTTTCCTAAGCCATCCTTCAATGTTTGCATTCGTCAATCTCTTTGTTATAAAATTCCAGTATATCCCAATGGAAGCTTGGATTATCGCATGATCGATTTCTAATTCTGTGTACTCCTCATTATCAAACATAGTCTCGTCCCAAGCATTTATCCAGTTATCGGTTTCTTCTTCATTATAGTCAGTCACAGTGAATCCGACTGATCTTATAGCTCTTTTTATTTCTTCGTCGAGATTTAGGAAACTCCCTCTGCAAATGTTCACATATACCACGAAACAATCGATCACTTGCATATCCTTGTCCTGTGCTGAAAGGTAGAAGAGGGATTTCATCATTTCCAGATAGTCCTCTGGGTTATTTCGTGGAATGTGAAAAAATGGAATATCCCATGACCCTCCGAGGAAATTAGATATATTTTTGTACAAAAAAGTTAACTGAAAGCCATACTGCAGTTTATCTGTCTGAAATCATAACTACAGAATTAAATAAATTTGATATTTTTCATAAAGTTGTGGCTATAGTGACCGATGGAGGGAGAAATATAAATGCTGCAGTTAGGCTTATGAACATCCAACATATTCCCTGTACAGCACATAAATTAAATTTAGTTGTGAGAAATGCTCTAAGTTTAACAGATAATGATGTAAATGTAGATGGAAATATTGAAAATAATGATGATGGCAGTTCTGATAGTCGACTAAAAGAAATTTTGAAAAAGTGTCGTAATATAGTTGGATTTTTTAAACGCAGCGAAGTGGGCAATAGAAAATTAGTTGAAAAGCAACAACAAATGGGTCTACAAAATATTTTGAAACTTAAACAAGATGTATGTACGAGGTGGAACAGTACACTAGTGATGATGGAAAGGTTAGTACAATTAAAAGAATCTATTACAATTGTAATAATGACGTTAAAAGAAGCACCACCAAATCTATCACCTGATGAATGGGATGTAGTGGAGGATTGCATTCCATTGCTAAAACCATTTCACAGCATTACTGTGGAACTATCAGCTGAAGAATATCCGACGATTTCCAAAGTTATACCACTTATCCGAGGTAATATTTCTAATAAATAAAATATTTTTTTGTAAATTTGTTATTGAAGTACAGTTATTTTATAGGATTACAGATTGCATTAACCAATAAAGATCCCTCAACAATAATTGGAATATTATTAAAATCTAATCTCCACGAAAATATTAGATCACGTTTTCAAGGAATAGAAAAACAATCATTGGTTCCTCATTTCGGTCGAGCAACATTACTTGACCCTAGATGTAAAAAAGTGGCATTTAAAAATGAACAAAATGCTTCTGATGCTGAAGCATCAATAACAGCAGAAGTAGCCAGTCTATTAAACACCCCAATTCCTGGTAATAAATTAAACTTAATAAAATAAATAATTCTAATATTAATAATAATTCAATTTTTACCTGTAAAAATGTTTTAATATAGAACCAGAAGTTGTTCATCCTGTACAAACAGAAACAGAAGACCTTTGGGGATTTTTAACAACAAAGGTGAATGATATGCAAAGTCAATCAACAACAACAAGTTGTGCAATGGTTTTAGTTAAACAATATTTAGGTATGCCATATCAAGATCTTTCTTGCAAACTTGCAGAATATTGGGAAAAGCACAAGACATTGTTGTATCCATTAAATGAAGTGGCATTAAAATATGCATCAATACCTGCTACATCAGTACCTTCAGAACGTATATTTTCCAAGACCGGTCAAATTATGTCAGCTAGACGCAACAGATTGTTGCCCGAAAATCTGGATACACTTGTTTTTCTTAATAAAAATATGTAAAATCACTAAAAACATAGTTATGTCGACCTATTATTAGTTTAAACATTATTAAAAAGAAAAGAAAAGTTTGTTAGTTATAAATAATATACAATGTACTTGAAAATTATAAGAAGTTTTGTATTATTCGGTAGGTAGTGCAGATTATTCGAAAAATTATTCGGTAGTACCTACAGGTTATTCGAATAATGAATAATATTATTCGATAGTGCAGATTATTTGAAAAAGTATTCGGTAGTGCAGATTATTTGAAAAATTATTCGGTATTACAGGTTATTCGAATAATTATTCGATAGTGCTGATTATTTAAATAATTTTTTAAAAAAATAATGTTATTCAGTCCTGGATTTATTATTCGAATGATTATTCGATAGTTTATACGAATAATCGTACAATAATCGATAGTACAAATTATTCGTTACCGCCCATCACTATATTTTATAAACATAATAATATTATACAACCGTATAGGTACATATTATATACTTACACATATTATATATTATATAGTATACGTGCATATATGTATATAGGTATATGTATGTGTATCGTAGACCAAAACATGTAAAATATATTATGATGAATGTACATTATGCCCCTCCTGTGCTGTCTCATATTTAACTATTGTAAAGCTACGGCTAAATAAGAATATATGTAAGAGACAGCCAGTTCCCCGCGTTAACACCAGCGCACACGAACTCCAAGCCAGCCCAACAGCTTGTAAACGTTTTAGTTAGGTAAGAATAAACTGGATATATTTATAAGTATTTGGATCAATCCACATTTATTTGTATCCTGGGTACCATTTGCTCCCGAGCTACGGTTAACTTATATTCATAAGAAACTAACTTCTTCCCTGAATATCATATATTTAACGGGTCATCCCCGACCACGTTACAAACCTTAATAGACAATAACAAGTTACAAGTAGCTACTGAGTACTTATAATATATGCTTTCTCATAAAGAAAACTCAACATGTTTCTACAAGTCAATTTTTGGTCTGAAAAGAAAAGAAAAGAAACATATAAATATTGTAATATTGTAAAATATAATATTTTTTCTAGTTATCCTTGTTATTATACTGAAATAATCACAAATATTTTGAAAATTCTCCAAACAATATTTTTAATTTTATTTACTTGTTAATAATAACTAATAAGTAAATCACAATGCCAATAATGACTATCCAAAAGGTTACTATAACTATTAACTCAATAAGGTTTATGTTGTAATTAAAAATATATAATGTATTTATTTTTTTAATTATGTTTACATATTAATGTAAACATGTTATAAGTAAAAAAAAAACATTATTAATTTTATTATATACTGTAATTATTACAAAAGGTAATCTATTATAGCCTATAGGTAGGTACTATTCGTTATTCAATATTCAGTAAGCACTTATAAGTACTACATGGTAATGGTAACACGATTTAAAGAAATTCTAACTTTTTACTTTTTATGAAAGTCTGGGACAGAAAGGGTTAAAGTACTTAATTAGTAATTAGTAATCCCAAATTTTATTTTGAACTTTTATTGCGAGTTTTTTTTTTGATTTTAAATTGTTAGGTAAGGCATGATTCTTTATTTAATTATTAAATACCTACATTATTTAACATAAGTACATTTTTATGTAGGTACTTCAGATATAATATTTAGGACTTGTATCAAAAAACAAGTATTGTCCATTTGTCCTAATAAAATAAATAGGTACAAAGTACATCTGTTATTCTGATCACCATATATAATTATAATTTATAAGTACTATACAGTACTACCTAGTACAGTAGTAACTACATGAACAATTTTTAGAACTGAGACGAAATATACTATTTGACTTTTTTATACTATTATTTTTCATTATTCACCCATCTTCTTATATTGGTGTATTGTTCTTAGGGCAATTGTTAAAAAAAATAAACTTCAGCGCTCTGCTTCCTACATAGGTACTTAAGAAGTAAGTACTAAGTACATAGTACATACTAAATATGTTTTAAAATTAGTAATTAAGTAGTTTTTTAAAAAAAAAAAAAAAAAACAACTACATCCAAATAAGGAGTACAGTAACATAGGACATAGGTTATTTATTTATTTTTTTTTTTTTTGAAATAACAGTAACTGTTATTTTAACTATTATTTTTGGAGTAACAATGACAGTTTGTAACTGTTCCCAAAATTGATAACAGGTTACCATCACTATATTTTACAATAAACAAAAGAAAGTGAAAAAAAAAAAAGTGTAAAAAGTGAATACTTAACTGGATAACAGTATTATAAAAACGCGCTGAAAAACTCGAAAACACTACGAGTAAATAATATCAGTGATAAATAGGACAGCAGCAGCTGGTCCTATACGATTATTTTTTTTTCGTATCAGAGTAACTCAGTGACCGAAAAGCGCCACCTATCATGACACGGCGGAAACGTGAAGAGGGCCGGCCCGCGGCCTATGAGTAAAAGGTAAATGACTCGGACCATCATGCCTATCACGTTATACGTCTATAGCAAATGTAGGTACCTATTATAGCATACCTACGTCATTAGAACCGCTATTTTTTTCTGAATTCGTGCCGCCGCGTTCGTGTTGGCCGCCCATATTTCCCCTTCCAAGCAACTGTACGAAGTATGATATCGGACTATTTATCATTTCCGCCGCGCGCCGGTTACGACGTTACGAATTTACGATCGCTATTTGTCATTTGAACACCATTGTGCGTGGTAGTGTAATAACGCCGACTGATGGACTGCTTTTTTTCAAAAATAATAATATTTCATTATTTTGCGCGACAATCGACCACTATTCGTTCGCCGTCCGGTGTGCTCTTAAATGGTACGGAATAGAGTCTACAACAAATCTACGTGTATATTTTATTTTATCGCTGTCGCCAAAGTTTTGTTCTGTTGACCGTTGTCTACGTGTACACTTTTGGTATTACAACCACGTGTTCAAGGTGATTGTAGAAAGAGAGACGGTTCGTGCGGACAAACAATAATTTTGTCTATTTATTTAACGGCCATATTACAATAGTGCCTAAGCGTTATTATTACGATAAATGTAATGGCTTATGTTTTGACCGTGCATTAATAATTGTAACGGCGATCGTTGAAACGAGGCTGTTGTCGACTGCGGTGACTAAAACGCCGTTTTGTTTATTTTATGTGAATAAAATATAATACGTACGAATTCGAGTAATAATTCACTGCTATTTTGACAGCGCATTTGCAAGGATTATTATTATTCGTGTTTTCATTATTAAAACACGTGGTATCTAAAGCTTAAAAAAAAAAAAAATTAAAATACCAACGTCTAATTGAGGTTTTATACAGATAGAAAACACACGTGTTAACTACCCATACAACATTTTAATTAAAAAATGAGTTATATGGTTAACAAAAAAACACTGTACAAAATCTCTATAATTAATACAAGTTATTTAATTTAGCTTGGAGTATACTCATAGTATGTACTTTAAATTCATAATATAAAATGGGAATGTATATATTTACTTTCATAAAAGACATGTTGAATATAAAGTATGTCAAGTGTAAAGATCGTAAACACTGAAAATGTATTAACCAAACATGTTAAGGTATACCTACCAGTGCTACAACTAGCTCATAATATATTTCTTATAAATCATTAATCTATTATGTACAAAAATTAGAAAATGTGAACAAGAAATTAGGTATGTAATGAGTCTACAGTTGACTTATACACAAAATTCTTGGAAATTTACCATCAAAAGTACTATCAAAGTTATTTACTTTATAAATTGATTTCAATTATTAATTGTCTATTTTATAAAAAAAGCTGTTATTGTCGCTTTATTGGCTATTCACTAGTGATTGAAGCATTAGTTATTGTCATTCCTAGTTGGAAGGGTCAAAAAATAAGAACTCGACTGTTGAGTTTACTCTTATGTTCCTAATTAATTTATTGATAATATGTTCAGTGATTAACGATCAAAATTCTGTTCAAAGAATCATTTTGAATGAAAAAACATAAGAAGGTTCAACAAAAATAATATACTTTGTTAAGCATTCTACCGGCCAGACTATTGTATATAAAAATTGAATTTACACACAAAAGAGCTTATAGATGCTATGATATCTCAGTCAGTTACACAAATCAATCTTTTGGAAAGTGTTTTGTTGATTACCTTGTTATAATATTATTAAATTCAAATTCAGACAGTCGATAAGAAAAATGTATTCAATAGTAATACTTGGAAATAAAGTAATAGTTTGTAGACGGCTTTACTCTGAATAATTGCATCTCATTTTAATAATCTTTATGTAATTTAATTAAAATTTAAATGTATTTATTGTATTTATCCATTTGTTGTATTATATAAAAAATGTCAACAAAAGAATGTTAACTTAACTATGCTTACAGGAGTAGTATCTATATTTTTTATTATTGTAGATAATAAATATAAAAAATAAATAAATTGATGTTATACTTACCAAGCTAAATACAATAATATGATGTATAGTTATATTACTCTAAAGGGAAGTATCTACACTACTTGGTCTATAATACTATGAATAATTGTGGCTTAATAAATTTAGAGTGATAATTGCTGTAATAGCTTTAAAATAATTAAATACTTCCAATTACTGTAATCCTCCATAGAATATCTTAGTATTATAAAACAATATAATTATAATTCAAGACAACAAGTGATATTTAATTAAACTTGTTTGATATTTATAAATATGAAAACAATACTGTAATAAATATTAAAAACAGTACTTAAATAAATATAACAATAAAAAACTAAAACAATTATTTTTAGGTACTTACTAACAAGTCTTTATTGGGTGTAATAATTAATTTTTACATATAGAATCACATTGCATTACAGATTATACTATTACATATTTTGACATTCAATTCTTTTACAATATTGAAAACAAAACCAAGTTACACAGCCGTCACGTAGTATTGATTTTTTCAAGTCAATATCTTTTTGTCGTGTTTAACAAATCTATACAATTTCCTTCTGCTTCATATTGATTATTTTCATAAATGATTTTCTGAATCTATTTGTAAAACAATATTTTATCATATCTATTTTCGCTGATTCATATCATGCACATAAAAGTTGCTTAGGAGTTGGGTCCATTATAGATCTCCATACATTATAAAATGCTTCCTCATCATCTGACAGTAATACTTTTGGTTTGATAATTCCTATTAATTTCTTACAGATTCAAAAAGCAAATATATATGTAGCTGTGCCTAATTTTTTTTTTTTTTTACTTATTTTCATGTTCTCATATTTCATTCTTTGACATCTCATGTAAAACACTGGAATCCAGAAAGGTCTCCATTGGGAGTGGGTGGAACCTGATTGGCCTAACATGTCAAGCTGGATTATCTTCAAATATAAGGATCAATTTTTACAATTTATGCATTTAATTAATACATATAATATACTTACATCAGAATCATATTTTTCATTAGAGAAGAGGAGTCTTCGGTCTACGATGTTTTCTCTATCACCTTACTCGTACTCTTCTGAACGTTTAAGTGTTAATGTAGTAGAATAAATTAAGCAAAATTAAAGCTTGTTAATTTGGGGGGGGGGCGTAAATTGGTTGTTTAATAAAGTAATTGAAAAAAAAAAATAGGTAATATGGGCAATATATTTAGTGTGTAAATGATGGTAATTGAATGCCCTGTCTGCATTACATTATTTTGCTACAATATATTGTTAGATTGACGTGAAACTATGTATTTAGTTTTGCATGTATAAATTGAAGTTTTACTCACCTTCTTCGTCGACAGATGTGTTATATTTGAATATTAGATGACTTGGTGTTATGAGTCGATGAACATTATTAATTACGATCTGATTTACTCTTTACACAAGTTATGAAACATTATAGATGTACTATAGTTATTGTCCAGTTCTCCTGCTGTCATCGATATTGACTTCGTGTGCCTTGAAGCGTTGAGGTTGGCGATGTTTTTTTGTTTTACTTCTAACTTGTATACTGTGTGGGCGTTGTGGTTTTTATGCGCGTTATCCCCACTACATGATGTCATCTGGCGCATGTTAAATGTTGAGCATCTTTCAACTAAAATTAAACAATATTTTTCCAATGCATTTCTGTTTTTGGATTACACCTCGCGGTCGTCATACCGCTGGTGGTAGTAGCATACTAGGTGCGTGTCTGCGCTTTTCAAACATCGCTATTTAATCCTTCTAAAGTAAACATGTACTTTTATGTGGATTAATTCATACACGTAAAAGAGACTCACGTTCGAACACGCATGTTTAATGTTAAGCGTTTTTCACCTAAAATTAAACAATATTTTTCCAATATTTCTAAAATATTTTGTGGATGTATTTCATTTATATTCATACTTGAGAAATATAGCTTTTTTTTTATATTATTATTTAAAGTCATTATCTTATCTCCATAATCTATATGAGCATTATTTTTGATTAAAAAATCATTTCTTAATATTATTGGGCTTGAAAGGTTTTTGACTGTATATGTTAAAATATGAAATATGTGATTTTCGATAGTTAATTCAATGTGTGTTGAGCCACAAACCATAAGTGGTTGATTATCCAGTCCTACTAAATTAATTGTTTGATTCTTTGGTAAAATATCATGTTTTATACAGCATATGTTTAATACCGTATCTATAAATATTGGAATTTATTTTTGGTTTAGTTGTGCATATACGAGTATATGCTCTAGTGTTAGTTATTCGAGATTTTTAATATGTTTAATATTTTCATTTGAGAGGTTGACTGACTTAGGGTAATTCGTGGTCAACCCTATAGTCTAACCTCAGTTTGAGTTCTTTTGAATTGGTGTTTGGTTTAAAACGGTTTTTTTACCATATGGCCTGATTTTTTACATAATTGATATTTAATAATATTTCGGTTTTGGTAATAACAGTTCTTAGTTACATGACTTGAGATTGCATATTATCGTATTTTGTTTTTTATTTTAATTTGTTTTTTTACAATTAATTACCGTGTGTCCTAGTATATCACATAGTTGGCATTTAATATGACTGAAATTTAGTTTCTTAAAACAATTGTTTGTGTTATGATTATTTAAATAACATAATATGTCACATTTTTTTTAGCATGATTAAAATAATTTGATTTTTGTTTATCCGGTGTATTTAAAGACTTTTGAATTATTTGTTTTAGTTCTTTAATTTCTTTAGTTATTTTATTTTCTTCTACATTTTGACTATTAATTTAATTTAATTGATTTTTTATAATATCGGTTTTGAATTATGAGGGAGTTAGAGGTATACATATGACCTGTGATTCAATCTGATTCGTATTTTTTTATATTTGCTTAAAACTCTTAAAAATTTGTATTACCCGAAATGTCTATATATCTAGAAATATTCGGTTTAAGCCTTTTCATGATATTACGAACGATTTCCTCTTATGACATGTTAGGTTATAAATTTGTATTGATTGTTTTTTCATGATAGAATTATTGAGAAGGCTGGTTCAGAATGATATCGCTGGGAGTAAGAATATAATAGAACAGGAGTTATATTTATAAGGATAATGAAGAGTTTGAAATTTTTAGTTGATGAAAGGAATGAAATGAAGTAGGATTTAGATAGTAGTTATAGGGGCCTTTAGTGGTCAGCCGAAAACGAAAACAAATTTTTTGTTTTAATAATTAGAACAGTGATTTTTTAATGAATTGGGAGGAAAAATCATGGAAATTTAAACAAATGATTTTCGAAAAAATAAGAATGTAATTGATCAGGCTTTTAATCTGCAATTTTTTTTAAATAGTTAAACAACTTTATAATTGTTTTGTACCTCGCCTTGTAATGGATTGTATCTTCTTAGTTGCCGTGAATTCGCTTGTGGTGGTTTGGCTGTCTTATTGCCATACGGTCCGACTGCGCAAGTCTGCCCTTGATGGGTCTTACTACAGTCGTCACGTAGGCAATAGTTCCTGAACTGCGCAAGTCTGCCCTGGGTGGGTCTTGCTGTAGCTAGGTGCCGTACATCAGAGGTCCCAAAAACCGCGCTAGTCTGCCTTGGTAGGTCTTGCTACGGTTGAGGTAGGCTGAATACTGATTGATTTTGTGCTCCGCACTGGTATTTATAGGCGGTGGCGCTGTGTAATCGCTGAAGCCGCCCGCGTTAGTCTTGTGATTGGTTATTGCGGTCGTAACTACGCCCTCCGTGGTTTGTGTTTCGTTGATGCCTGAACATACGCAATCCCTGGCCTGTGATTGGCTAAAGCGCGTGGGCGCGTCCCCGTTCTATCATAGAACGCGGGACCGGCCGTTTTGTAAAGTGTGGCAGACTTTGCGCCCAGCGTGCAGACCCGGGCTCCTCCGGCGCAGAGGGCGTGGGTCGCCGAACGCTTTGTCCTTGTTCATCCGTGAGCCCTTATGCCGTTATTGGTATAATGAACATTTATGACAGTACATAGATTCGGCCCTTTTTAATTTCGATACCATTTCGAACTATGAAAATATTCATATCTATATATTTAATAACCGTCTTCTGTTAAACAGTTATTAATATCATAAAAGTTGTCAATATAGTGATAAACAATATTAAATTTGGCACATAGCATTATATTTGTAATTGCATCATGTAATAACTTTCCAAAGACTGGATTCTGTTAACTGTGAATAATTGTAAATAATTAAAAATGTATACAGTGTATAATATAAAAATAGTCTTACTCACATTACGTGACAAACATTCCGAAATATTTGTTCTATTTATAATGTTATGTATGTCAATTGTTTTAAAAGTTTTAAAATTGATTAAGAAATGTATAACTGAGGTGAGTCTCACGTAGAGTACACGTAAGTGAGACACGCATGTTAAATGTTAAGCGTTTTCAACTAAAATTAAACAATATTTTTCCAATATTTTTTCAATTTATATTCAATGCATTGTGCTATTTTTAATTAAATGATAACATCGAAGACTTATCAGTGCGTTGCAATTAAACATTTTCCCCTAATACATTAACTCATAATATTTATTCAAATATTCTACGACCACGTTACATTTGTTAAATGCTCTCACAAACCCTTTAAATATTGCTGCTGAAAAGTCACTGACAACATGTGCCATGAATTTTGTACTAAGTACACTGATGTTCATAGAATGTTTGCAACTCCACTAACCAATTTGATATCGCATTAACAGTCTGCGTAGTCGACAGATATTCTGCTCACACGGCGACAGCCACATAATACAATAGTACTTTTTTTTTCTTTTTTCAATTTTGAATAGCGTTGGATCTCGTGTAGTTTCTCTTACCAATCCGACAGTCGCATCTATATGAATCGTAATACATTTTATTTTTATTTTAACCTTTATTTGTTCTTGACTAAACAAATAAGTTTCAAAATCTTTCTCTTTTGGATCGGATACATATTGAATAAATTCTGGACAATTATCTTTCAATAAATACATATCAACCCTGTCTTCAGCCGCTCAATCTTCAATACTCTTGCTCGTGAGACACCTTATAATATACACGATCAGACCTGATGTTACACAAGTTACCCGCACGATTTAGTTTACTAGGAGATGCTTTTAAAATATATTTTAGACGTAAACTCATCGGTGGGCAGTACATTGACATTTGTTTTTGTATTTGTCTTTTTTTTTCTTTCAAGTATGTAGGTAGTCAGTTTATCATTGTGGCTATAATTGTGACTGTTATTCAAAACTGTAATTTGTGCCGAACTATCACAAGTTTAAACTGCTTACAAGATTCATATCGACATATGCTATAACATGTTAAATGTTTCTCGGTAATATTTTTATTCTCGATAGTCAATGCACAAGAGTTATTAACAATTTCAAAATTTTCATGTAACAAATCATTTATTTCATTTTAAATGACATTATATTTTTTCATTGTGTTTTTTCCATGTGCTTAAATTCTTCATCAAGTATGTTAATAGTTCCTTCCACAAAATTACACTTTTTGTAACACATTACCTTTTTCATTTTATTTTCGTTATTGAGTGATCTTAAAGGGATATACATTATTTGAGTTCTTTCTTTTAAGTTCTAACGCTTTCAGATCTGCTTCTGGTGTGTTACGCGATATAGATTTAATTCTCGTCTGGGATAAACAAAACTCCAGTGAATGAAACATTTAAACTACGCTTAGGGGTGGCTAACATTTCTGAATTGTTATAAATTGCTTTAGTAAAAACTGTTTTGTTATTATGGCTGATTTATTCTGGCTTGTTACATACGATATAGAGTCATACATCTTTTTTGGGGTATACAAGTCATCTCCAGTACAGGAAATATTGATTTTACATTTAGGGGTTACTAACTTTTCCTAAATGACATTAATTTCTTCTGTCACATAACATCCATTATCCTCGATTGGTAAAGAAGTGTCAATACTATGTCTATCAATTTTAAATTCATTTTATTTTTATCAAATCTATGTACAATGTACATATTATCAACTGTGACCGATTCATAATCATTGTCTTTTTGTCTGTAACCATCTGTATCTTACTCGTTTTTTGAGTTCGTAGGTAATTCATGTAAATCTGCTTTTGGTGTATTACTTATATCTATGGAATTAGACCTCTTTCCAGAAGAAAACAACTTCTCAGCTAAGACAATAGCTGATTTCTGCTTAGGGGTAATAATCATTTCCTCATTGATGTAAATAAATCTGCATTAATAGAAACGTTATTTTTATATTCAATTTAGTATATAAGAGATATGGTTAAGGCAGCAAAGGGGTCAGTGGTGGTGATCGTGTGACTCGATCACCACTGGACATCGTGTTCAAATAAAGTACTTTGCGTTATTTTGTGTTTAATTTTATTTTGGTATACGTCCGAGTAATCGGCGTATACGACAGTACATACTACATAATATAATTATAATTAATATACCGGATGCCGAGCTCCAGGCATATATTATTTACAAAAACCAAATATATATTATAAAACAATAATACTAAAAATCATACGGGCACGTACGCGGAATAACAATAATAATTAAAAGAATCAAAACTTTCGATCTTTTTTACATACAATACAATATATATATCTATAGTAATGTAACGATTGTTACATATTTATTTATTTACATAATAATATTATACAACCGTAGGTACATATTATATACTTACACATATTATATATTATATAGTATACGTGCATATATGTATATAGGTATATATATGTATGTGTATCGTAGACCAAAACATGTAAAATATATTATGATGAATGTACATTATGCCCCTCCTGTGCTGTCTCATATTTAACTATTGTAAAGCTACGGCTAAATAATAATATATGTAAGAGACAGCCAGTTCCCCGCGTTAACACCAGCGCACACGAACTCCAAGCCAGCCCAACAGCTTGTAAACGTTTTATTTAGGTAAGAATAAACTTGATGATATATTTATAAGTATTTGGATCAATCCACATTTATTTGTACCCTGAGTACCATTTGCTCCCTAGCTACGGTTAACTTATATTCAAAGGAAACCAACTTCTTCCCTGAATATCATATATTTAACGGGTCATCCCCGACCACGTTACAGTAATAACAATAAAATAAATGAAACCTGTGCTGCTACGTTGCGATACCAAGTGGAATCCAGGTTGGAAAGGCGACAGCTTTTGAAAGGTAAATATATTGATATATAGTCATATAAATATAGCATATAAGTATATAACAGTCGCTCGAATAAAGCCGGAGTGTAGTGAACACGTCATCGTCAGGTCCCAACTAACTTGGGACTTACGATAATTGTTACTACATTTCATCATGGTATATGGTAACTACATAAACAATCAAACACGGGTCAGTTGACCACGAAGTCACCAAAAAAACTACAAACGGGTGAAAGTTTGTTAAAAATATTTCAATGCACCAATTGTTTTCACTCTGACCTACAACATAGCAAATTTGCGCACAGCAGATTTAGTTTTGTAATGTTAGCTTTAAGATTAGATAGAATTGACATAGAATCAAACTTGAAAGATATAATATTTTATAAGGAACCTTATTACAGGAAGATATTTATTTATATTTTATTTTTAAATTAAGTTATGGGTGTTTAAAGTTTGTAGGTAATTATATTTAACATAATTATTAATTTATCATTATAAAAATGGCTGAACCCTTTGTACACAAATATATGTACTATAATATAACTATATAACATGTACTAAGTCACATCTTTAAGAGTGGGCATCAACTAGGTAGTTAAAATGTTTCAGTAAAGAAAAAAGTTAATTTTTTTTAAAACTAATTTAATCTTTTAATTATTTATTATTATTTATTATTATATAATTTATTATTTATATAATGTATTATGTAGTAACTATTAACTTTTGCTAGAACAATCTAGAAAAATTAAAAGAAAAATGAGTAAGAAATTGTCTGTTAAGTTAAAACGTTTATTGGCTGAAATAAAAATATAAAACAAAACAATGTAATAACGAATTTTATACAATACATAGACATTGATATGGGTCGTTGAATACTTACTCCTTAATTGTTTCTGTAGCATCTGTAACAAATGTTTATCATTAATTTTCATTTATTAATTTAATTTAATTTAATTTTTAAATTTTTCTTACCATCTTCCTGGCCATCCATAGTGCCAGCAGCAGCCTCAGCAGCTGCAGCCTCAGCAGCTGCAGCTTCAGCAGCAGCAGCAGCCTCGGCCTCAAGCCATTTGGCTTTGGCACGTTTGGCTACTGCTGCCGCTGCCACTGCCGCTGCCGCCTTTGCAGCTGCTGCTGCTGCTGCGGCCACTGCTCCTTTGGCCGCGGGGGGGGGGTTTGATGCTGCTGACTGCGCTTTAAAGCGCAGTCAGCAGCATAATGGCCCCTATTTAAACATATGTTGCACTCTATAAAATCAAAGGCATTACAATTATAACAAATCCGTGCAAAAATATTATTAAAACAATTTTTCATTTTTATAAATTACTTTTGTACAATTATATAAGAAAATTAATCCCCATGTTAAGTTAGATCAAAATTATCAATATTACCATAAATTAATATAAACTAATGTAAATTCTAGAAAACTGTGGATATTAACATTTTTAAATGGGTCAGTAAATTATGATTAATTTTTGTCCACCAGATAATAATAGCCAAATGCCTATGAACAAAATCAATATTTTTGTAAAAGTAAAACAAATTTAATGTAATCAAATCCATAGGTACCAAATGTAGATGAACTGAATAATTTTTAAACACAATTAAAATTTCCTATAGTGGTCTCAATCAACCGTTATTAATTATTAATTGAACCTACGAAAATATTTCAAATCTATTGTAAATAATAAAATAAGAAATAGATAATTTATAGTACTGATCAAGATCAAAAAAACTATAAATCTAAATTTAGAATAATTAAAATAGAAAAATCAAATTGAAATTCAACGTACAACAACGAACAAGAAAAACCCTGTTATTGAAAATCTAATAATATTATAGTATTACATATTTAGTTAATATTTTTAAGTTTAATTTGATTTTTTTGTTCGTAAGTTAAAGTATTAAAACCACTAGTTAATAATACATCTATTATATTGTCTTTTTGCATTTTTTAAATACTTAGAAATATAACAAATATCAAATAGAAGATAGTATAAAACCCTGTAGTAAACGTGTTATAGTTATTAAATTATAAAAATGCATTAAATTATGACAGCGACTAAGAACGGCGCGCGGTACGGCAATTATTGTCGTGAACCCAGTCTCAATAGAGTCTATAATACGCAGCTTATTCTCCCTGCCCCCTCCGGCCCTCCATCAAACCGGCCGTACCATTTTACATGTTATGATTGAAACTGTCGGGCGGCAGTTTCACTGTAACGGCGACCGTCACCGTCATCGATAAAACTAAAATAGCATTTCTATTTAAAGGTTTTAGACTTGGTTGCTTTCAATTTATAATAATAAACAAAGAAAACGATATAAATTATATAATATTATATTTTCAATTCGAATAAAAATATTTTTATGCATTATTATTTTAATTAATTATTATTTACAAGTAACTGGGTTTTTTTAAGGGGGAGACTCAGTCTCAAAGTCTCCCCTGACGAGCCGCCCCTGATCCCCACCCCGGGAATGTCAGAAACCTACAGGTGCATAAATGGAAATTCTACCCAAACATAACATTGACGTACTTAAATAATTATAAAAACAAAATTAGTAGGCAACTTTAAAGTTTACTTACTGCTCCTAACTTTTCTACCAGCGCCGCCACGGCCACCACGGCCACCACCGCCGCCACGGCCACCACCGCCGCCACGGCCACCACGGCCACCACCGCCGCCACGGTCACCACGGCCGCCACGGCCGCTCACCTCATAATAATAGTTGTATATGTTGGTTGCCATATTCTAATCATCAATGAAGATAAAATTAACAACAATAACAATAACAAAAATAAAATTAACTTAGGTATTATAAAATAAAAATGTGAAAACTAATTAAATAAACATTCACAATAATTAAATAGTCATAAATAATTACGTAAAATATAAATAATCATACATATTATAAACTCATATAACTCATAAAAAATCATTGTAAAAATAACAAAAGGTAATATACGGGTTCTTAGTTTTTAAAAAACCATGACATAATTAAATAATAAACTCAAAAAACACCATTTATTAATAGAAAACCATAGTTGCAACTTGAAAAAAATTTAATTTCAAGTACACTAAGTATTAGAAAACGATATACAGTGGAGTCTCGATAACTCGAATTTCAAGGGAGGCAAAAATTAATTTGACATGTATTTTTCGAGTTACAAATATCGCATTGAGTTCATACGAATTCCATAGGGACGAAAACAAATTCGAGTTATCAAGGTTTTCAATTTATCGAGACTCGACTGTATTCAAGAATATGTGTATATTATTTATGTACATATTATTATGTAAATAATATTATTAATAATCTATTCAATTAATAAGGTAGCATACCTATAATATACATACATCAATTAAAAATTGTATACTCACGATTTAAAATTAATGGTATATATTTGACTGCTGATCAATGAATGACCGCACCTCAGTATAATATTATGTAGCACAATTTTATTTTCCCTCCTACCACAGGATCGCTGTCGAAAGCGTCCGTCATCGGGGAAATCCCAAAATATCGACGAATAGAAATATAGGGATTAGAGACTTATTTTTGTGTTTCATTTTAAATAGTATTACTAATATCATTGATTAAAATTTGGTCATATATTATGTATATTTAATAAATGGTAATACCATGAACAAACTATTATTTTTCATACAATTTTACGAGTGGCCAAAACTGGTTTCGTACGTCTTGTATAAATATAAGTATTGACTTTCTTCTCTATATATCAAATATAATCATCTCTATATATAAAGGAATTCTATGGCGGCTAATATAAATGAATGCAACAAAGTAATAACAAAAACCACCAACAAAACCAAAGCTTTCGTCGGATAGACAATTTTCCTGGCTTTCCGAATATGTAGGTTAAGTCGTGCGACTCCCCGGGGAACACGACGAAAAAAATTAAAAACCACGGACTGACGCCCGTCACGCGTAGTACGGAAAACAGTCACCTGGCGACTTACCGTGCTACGAGACGTCTCTCAATAACCTCAGTACCTTTTTGAATGTATTTCGTCGGATAGACAATTTTCCTGGCTTTCCGAATATGTAGGTTAAGTCCTTCGACTCACCGGGGAACACGACGAAAAAAATTAAAAACCACGGACGGACGCCCGTCACGCGTAGTACGGAAAACAGTCACCTGGCGACTTACCGTGCTACGAGACGTCTCTCAATAACCTCAGTACCTTTTTGAATGTATTTCGTCGGATAGACAATTTTCCTGGCTTTCCGAATATGTAGGTTAAGTCCTTAGTTAAAAAATATAGGTATACTTACTTTATTATATATATAATATATATATTATATATTTACATTTCAGATAAAAATAAATCTAAAGACAATTATAATTACTTTGATTCATCTGTGTTTGGAGTATTTTTGTCAGTCGCAGGGCTGGTGGTGAAATTACCTTGAACGCGTTTGCTAAACGATGTATAAATTTATTATAGGTATAAATACCAACCAACCGATGACCATACATTTTTACTTAGAAGTGGAAGTATAACTTACGTGATTTTCTTTCCACCTTTCTTCTTCCTATAAGCCGCTACAGTTTTTTTTTTAATTCTGTACTTACCGTCCATAATAAATACAAAAAAGAATGCGAAAATTGCAATAAAAATTAAAATAACAAACTTCGTCCTTCACTTTCTTCACTATTTGAATAAAATTAGATCGTAAATACGAGTAAAATTGAATAAGCAATAATAATAATATTTGAATAAGGGTTCGTTGTGAACGAACGATTACGGATATTATTTTAGTAATAATAATAATAATAATAATAATTATTAATTATTAAATAATTTTCCGATAACGACGTCTGTCTAATAGGTTGGGGGAGTGGGTGGTTGTACGCGGATCCGATCATACCATAGAGTATGGACCACACTCACACTAAAGCTACGTTTACACGATGATAGTTTAACGCGATAGTTAATATAGCTGTTCAGAAGTTGAACGTACTAATTGTATTTAGATTTTAGGTACCTAATTAAAAATACCTCAATAAACAAAAAATAGATACAATAAAATAAGAATTACATTTATAATATAGGAACACACTTTGGTTGATATATAATTTCCTTTATTATGGTTATTTTGAAAGTATTAAATATTAAATAATATATAATAATAAATAATAATAATAAATTTTGAATAGTAATAACATTTAAATAACTAATTAACTAAAAAAAAAATTATAACAATACAGATTAAAATGTAGTAACAAATTAATCTATGTAAATTTTCTGTTTTAATATAACAAATAGGTAACATTTGAAATTCAGTTCAGTAGGTAGGTACTTACTTTGTACTCGATTAGGAACATAAAATAATAATTAAGTAACTATATTTTAAAAATTAAAAGGTTAGTAAAGAATATCATCAGGTTTAAAACTTTTCAAAAACATCAACAACTCCAGGAAAAATGGATTTTAACTGTCTACCACTTTTTTTTAGTTCTGGGTCAGGTATCCACAATGTGTGATGATTTAAAAATAAGCATGTACGTTGTTATTGATAAAACTTCACCTTATAATAATATATTAATTAGGGTAATATAGTTAGCTATTTTAATAAATAATAATCAAAGGGATTTTAAATTCGACTTTCTTTATCCTATTTTTTATTATAAACTAAAGCATATAATTATTACGATTGATTCACAACAAGATATTGTTAGGTTTAAAATGTTAAATGAATATGTTAATTTAATAAGCGCTTTACGAGTGTGTCGAATTAAGACAGTGCATATGAAAACTGTATGAGGCAGTAATGGCTAATGTGAGCAGACTTATCTGAGTATCAAAATGGGGGTTCTACTTATAGTATTGATCTTTGATACCTTGTTCCATTTTAAATTTGTTGTTTATTTTGTATAAGTACATGGGTATAATAAAAATATGTTATTGTAAGATTAGTGACATTTCTAATGTGTATATAATATATATATGGTTATTTCTTATTAATAGTTTTTTGTACTTTTTGATTAATATCAGGGTACATAGGTATTAGGTATATATATTTATTATGTTTTGATAGTGTTTATTAGATATAATATTATAATTATTATAATATTATATTATAATTATATATATTAGATAGAAGGCTCCTAGTTTATTGTTTCAAAGGCAGATGAAAAATATTAAAAATCTTTAGTTATTAGAAAGGGTTCAAAATTCACCGGATTGAGCTGAAAAAGATGTCAATTGACGGGAAATATTCTCTCCTTAGTAGGTTGCTACGTTGAATAATTATAAAAAAATCGATTGACTTTTATGTATGGAAATAATAATAATATTTAACAAATATAATAATTAAGCTATTATATTAAAGAAAGTATAATATTATTATAATTATGAATATTGAACATCATTTAATACTCTTTGAATAAGAATCAGTATAGATGGTTGTATAGTATTATATAAAATAACATAATATAATATAATATATTATATTAATTATTAATAATATATTCTTATTCTATGTATATAATATTATAATTTATAATGAAAATGATATTATCACATTTTGATTTTGATAGCTGCAAAAAAGGGTCTAAATGTAGGCAATATTATATACGGACACAAAAAATGTTTTCCTGCGAAGATCCATTCGTATATTTTAATCGTATATATATTTATATATGAGGGTAACTGGTACATTTCGCTCTAGGTAGTTTGGGGGGAATTGGTATAAAAAAAGGTACTTTTGGGGTCTATCATAGATTAATGTAGGTACCTACTCTCCCATTAATGATGTACTTAAGTTTGGTAAATGGACATCGTTTTCTTGCACATTATATATTATTTAATATAATTATTATCAGGGCTCATAACTTCTAGCATCTAGTTGGATACTTTGGTACCAATAGTTTTTAAAAGCGCCATGAAAAACAAAAGAAAAAACGAGAATTATTACGTAAAATCTGTTTTCGAGAAAATCGATTTTGGTTTTTGGTGTAACTCTTAAAAAAATAAATGTATATATATGAAATTTTCACTGGTTGTTTATACTTGCATTTTCTATACACGATAAAATTTTCGAAATATTATGATTTGTTTTGAACTGTTTAGGAACATTAATAAGGCTACCCTTATACACTCCTAGTAGTAAAATTTTAGCTTTTTCTTGCTGACTGGTCGCTGAAAGAGTGTTTTACCTTTAATAATGGCTGGAAATCATGTGTTATCCATTAGTTCTCTTAGTAGTTTTTTTAAAGACAACATGAAACAATTTAAAAGAGGTGAAATAGAGGATAAAGATGGCCAAATACTGAAATTCCAGGCAGATTTAGAACAAAATATTGTTGTAGGTGATGTCAAACCAAGTATGAAAAGTGATCCTTACAAGGTTAGGATTTTATTAAATGAAGGTAGTATATCTGATGCCCATTGTTCTTGTCCACGCGGAGTTGCAATTTGTCACCATATTGCAGCTTTGGCATTGTATACACATTATAACATTAGTTCAACTGACAAAGCTTGCTCATGGAGTGCTAGACCAGTTAATGTGTCTAGTCATATAAAAAATATTAATGATATGTATGGCACATATAACACTCAGTAGTTATGCATTTTTTTTTGTAATATTTTCAGGAAGGAAGGAAGGAATAAAATTTATAATTTTAATTTTTTTGTCAAGAATAAAAACATTTTAATTTAATGACATAAAAGTAAAACCTTTTATTATAAAATTAAAAATATACAGGGTGTACTTTTAGAATACAGTGATTGAAAAAATATAAATTTTTAACTTTATACAATTCACAGTAAATATTTTTTTTATATGACAATAAAATCAAAATAACTTTAATTTTTTAACTCGTTAATGCCCAGCCTTGTATACATATTTACATTATAATATACAATATTTACATTAGGTATATACATTATTATATACATTATACACATTTATATATACATTATACACATTTATATATACATTATTTACATTATATATACATTATTTACATTATATTATATACATTATATACATTATATATACATTATTTACATTATATATACATTATTTACATTATATTATATACATTATTTACATTATATTATATACATTATTTACAGGAAGGAAGGAAGGAATAAAGGAAGGAAGGAAGGAAGAAATTGTTGAATGAGATAAAAGACCTATTGGGCCTATCTCTTTAGGAATTCATTTAACCCTTTTCATAGAAGCTTACTAATTTTTTAAAATTTCTATTTTTGGTTTTGCCTCTTATCTCATTCAATAATTTAATTTTCCCATCCACACATTGTGGCTGATAAGGTCGAGCAAAACTTAGGGAAACCACATAACTTCTTTTCACCTTAAGTGCAGGGTGAAAATAAGTTATATGGTCCCCGTCGATTTGCTCGACAATAGCAGCCAGCCATGGACGACCCCTGGTCAAAACATTCACAGCATCCCCTGGCTTTAGGCCATGGGATGCTGCGTCAGTTTTGACCGAAGTCGCCATGTCGGTGGATGGGCCAGGAGCGGGAGAAGGGATAGGAGAGGAGTGTGGGGAAGAAGCGTAAGTTGGTAAGGAGAGGGTGGAAGAAGAGTGTGTGGAAAGAACAGGAGGATATAAGGAGTGAGAGGATGAGGAATACATAGGAAGATCATAGGAATGGAAAACAGGATGGAACAAAGGACTTTCAGGAGAGGAAGGAGGGGGGGAGGGGCCAGTGACAGAACCTCCCTGGGAGGGCCCAGGGACAGGAGAGGTAGGTCACTGGCGGAAGGATGGCTAATACTTGTTGACCTGAAAAAATAAAAATATTAAATTATAGCTTAATTTGAAATTTTCAATACAATAATTAACTAAAATTATAAAATTCTTACAGTTTCAAGATCAGCCAAAACTATTTTTTGCCGTCTCTTCTTTGCTGGCTATAAAACATTATTTAAAAAACATTTGATTAGATTATGTAGGTAGTTTCTATGTTTTAAGCAAGGCAAACTAAAATACTTAATTTATTGTATTTGGAAGGTTAAAATTCGGATATCGGGGGTTCCCATAGTCACTGAGGACCCCCCTGATATCCGAAATTGTCTTTGGACTGGGGGTGAACCTTTCACGACTCCCCGGTACAACCCAACTTGATTGAACGTTGTAAAGGGGGTAGTCTTGAAGTTCACCCGCCAGATTTTTATTGCTGTAACGGCCATACAATATTTAGAAACAAACATGATTAATTAATACAATATTAACCACTATGAGGCCATCAATTATTTAAAAATTATCTACGTACTTTGGCCAATGTTTCTGGCCAACGCAGCCACTCGGTGACCGTCAATCTGGCCTTGGGGGTTGAGAATTCAACCCCACATAAGGCCAGATATATGACGGCCGCCATTTCTGCATACTGTCCATTTAATTCTTTAAAGAATATGATGAAATCTTTCTTCTCTAATGTAAGTGGGTCCGGGAGATTGCAGCGTCTTGCTGCATAATCCCGGACCACCAGAGCCACACATTTTCGGAAATGCATACTAAAAAATACATAAATACTATGAATACTTATATTATAATTAGATTATATTAATTATATTATATATCATAAATATATAAATACTTGAATTCCGGCCGAGTTACACTCAACTCAAAATGTGGGGGGGGGGCTTTGGTTCCCTAATGTTGAAAATTCATCTGGGGCCTAAGAAATTGAGATGCACATTGGTCCGGGGTCTCTAAGTCGAATACCGGCTAAGTTATGCTTCGTCAAAAATAATTACTCGTTTAATGGGTCCCCCCCCACTCCGCCTGACGGTCGCCCTACGCGCATGACGACCGATGTTGGGTAGCCTACGCGAATGGAAACCGGTTGCCAGATGGTACGATCCTAGTGGGGACATACGATAATTTTGAAGACGCGGTACGATCATCCCTCTTTCCAAACCCGGAAACACTGATGTTGCGTTTTTCATTGTTACACTTTTCGGTGTTGCGATTTTTTTCCAGCGACTCCCATCCACCTAACGCCCCATAAGGAACTTCGTTCCAATATATTAGTTAAAATATCAGTTTTATGTATACAGCATGGAAAATATATGGTAGAATAACTTTAAAAAAATTCATTATATTAAGTTTCTTCAAACACATCATTTGACCTACAATACTTACTAAAGCATTCTTCTAGTCTTTTCAGAATTATATATAAATTATGACTAGGGTGTGTTAAATATCCCTTACTTTTTGCTTGGACTAAATCTGCCTCTTTGCCAAAAGTAGAATTAAAATTTTTTACTCCTTCTAAACATTCATGGCATTTAGTTCTAGCCACCAAACGTTTCCCTATATGCCTATAATATAATATATATAATTTAATTTGGTATTTTAATTAATTTAATGTATGTACAAAATAATTGTTTTAGTGTTTATTACCCAGTTGTAGTAACCCGTCGCTCTCACCGCTGGGTTGGTAGGTACACTCTTCTTTTACGACGAGTGCACTTTCGCTGCTACATGGATTGGAAGAGGTTGAAAAGATGTATATAATAAATATTAAGACTTTTTTGATTTATAAATGTTAAGTTACAACTGTTTATTGAACTGTATCAAATTAATTAATATATTTATTATAACTAGAAGTTTTCTTCTTTAACTAGATGTTGGATATAAGGTCCTGTCTATATGTCTCCTACGAAGAATACAAGATGTATCGGAGCAAATGATTGGAGACTACCAGTGTGGATTTAAGAAGGGGAAGTCAACGATAGATCACATATTCACATTACGACAAATACTAAGTAAACATTACGAATATAATAAAAATATCCATCTAGTATTTGTAGACTTCAAGCAAGCATACGATAGTATAATTCGGAATAAACTATGGAAAAACCTAACAACTTTAGGTATTCCAAATAAAATAGTTAACTTAATAAAATTATGCAACAGTAACACAAAATGTGTGGTTCGGGTACAAGGAGAGCTATCAGACCCTTTTGAAGTTGGTAAAGGACTAAGACAGGGTGATGCACTATTACCTGTATTATTTAACTTAGCTTTAGAAAGTGTGTTAAGGAGAATGCCACGACGACAGACAATGGAATTAAATGAGAACCATACCATACTAGCATATGCGGATGATATAATAATTTTAGGTGATACGAGACAAGATACCGTAAACAGTATGTCAGATCTAATGAAAGTATGCAAACATATAGGGCTGTCTATAAACCAGGAGAAGACCAAATATATGTTCATGACAAGAGAAGCACGAGATAATGAAGATGATTCAGACTTGGAAGTCGATGGGATATCATTTCAACAAGTACATGATTTCAAATATCTCGGAGTCAACATAAATAATAGAAACTGTATGCATAATGAAATAAAACTCCGTTTAAAAGCTGGGAATGGATGTTACTTTGCTATGTCACATCTGTTTAAGTCAAAATTATTATCTAGGAAAGATAAAGAGAAGCTATATACTACGTACCTCAGACCAATTGTGACTTATGCATGCTGTACTTGGGCTACAACAGCAGGAGATGAGAATAAGCTTAATATATTTGAAAGGAAGGTGTTAAGAAAAATCTATGGTCCCGTATATAATCCTGATACCCAAGTGTGGGAGAGAAGGTCAAACGAACAAATACAACAATTATATGGAAAAAGAAATATAGTACAATTTGTAAAAGGCACTAGAATGGAGTGGGCTGGTCACGTTTGGAGAGCGGATAATAGTATTGTCAAGAAGGTAATTGTAAACAACTTAAACAGGAAAAGACCTCGCGGCAGACCGAAGCAGCGTTGGATAGATGCAGTCAAAAGAGATATCCAGGAGTTAAGACCAGATTGGCATGGAGACCTAATGCATGCATATAATAGAGAAGAATGGAAGAATTTGATATTGGCAGCAAAGAGCCTAAATGGCCTATAATGCTTAAAAAAAAAAATAAAAAAAAAAAAAAAAATAACTAGAAGTTTTCGACAGAATAGTACTCTACCGGAGAGGAAGTGTTGTGAGAACGTCTCCCTAGAGGCTTCGGGTAAGCATGGGTGAGACGTTGTGTGTAAGACTTTTCTGATTAGAGCTTGTGAATGGCTCCTATTGATATGGAGACATGCCCTGATTAGGATAGGATGATTTACGTTATAAAAAACTGCTACAATAATCTAAATCGGTGTTTACCAATGAGAAGGCCCGATCAGTGGCCTGTTCCGGTGACGTGATGTTGTTTTGACCTTTTGTCCTATAGGTTTTCCGTACCTACGCCAGCTTACTACACAGCTAAAATGTATACCACACAATCAAGCACAGTTGAGTCAGAGTAATTATGTTCCAATAGTATGTCTCGTAAATCCTAACTCCATCTTCAATAATTATATAAAATTTTTGTCTCAAATTATTAATTTTTTCTGTTCTTTGAGATATATTTTCTGGGTCATTAATCAATTCCTTCAAGTCACCAACAGATATTACAGGAATACATTCTGTAAGTAATCACAGTTCATGAAGAAAATTGAGAATTAATTAATAATTATATATTATATAATTTTAGACCTTATGATACTGTACAATTCCTAGATTTTGGTGACTTTACAACTGAATAAACTTTCAACATCCTGTATAGTTGCAAAAAAGTCGGTATTAAGGGGTGGTCATTAGGCCTATCCACCTGCCTAAGTATTCCAAAAAACTTCTTAAAATTAATAAGGGTGTATTAAAAAAATAATCAATATTATTATAAAAATAGTCGTACCTCTAAACTATCCTGGTTGAATTTTGCAGTTAATACATATGCGAAACCACAGTCATTTATTAGATAATTTACTAAATCTATAGTAGATTGCAGAGTTATTTTCAAACCATCATATATTGAACGGGTATGAAAATCCTTTTCTTTTATAAGACCCCTTGTTAAATTAAGTTCCCAATTATTTAACCATTCAACTGCTTGATGTAGAATCTAAGTGAGAAGGAATACAATTTTTAGAGTTTATACTCTTAACTTACAAATGTAACATTTAATAAATTTACTTTTTTTAACATATAAGACAATTAATAAACTTAGCTATTGTATAACACAATCTATTACACACACACACATATTTTATGGTATATGTTAAGTAGTGCTCTCATCACTACATCGGTATCAGCGATGACCCATTTTAGCATCATTTCCTGCTTTTTGGTGTCATGCTGCATACGGAATGAAATTGGACACCCATTCTTCTTTTTTTTTAGCCCAATCGTAGTCATACTGGCTCCTTTAGGACGACCACACATTTTTATTTTAAACGGCAATTTTATGTATTGTAATTCTATTAAATAAATATAATTATTAAGATATACTATATTTATGTATAAATATAAATTTAAATGCTTACCTTTGCTACATATCACTTCATTTATTTAAGATTGTAAAGGATTAGGTTGATCACTTGTTGAAGCCCTGTCATTCAAGTTGCACTATCATGGTTGGGAGATTGAGGTTGTAATGTGTTGGGTTGATTGCTTGTTGAAGCCCCATTATTCAAATGGTTAGGAGATACTGGAGATGTCATTCAAGGGTGGACTATCATGGTTGGGAGATAGTAAAGTTTTTAGGTCATCAATATCTTGTAGAAATAATTCCTTTCCTTCTTTCCACGAATTATATATATAATGAAGTTGCTCAATTTTATTTTCACAATAAGGAGAAGGTAAGGTTGAGAGTAAATCGGCTATTTTACTACATATAGTAGATGTTTACCTAAATTTGTCATTTGGTGACAATTTTTTTTGTTTTTTTTTGGTCACAATTTTCAAAGGAACTTCATTGTCAGCATCAGTATTTGTGTTTTGTATTTGTTGAATAGTAGGAAAGGTTTGAAATACCCTTTGATGTTGTTGATAATATTTTTTTATCCAACGAACTAAGCACAATTCTTCCTTGTATAATGTTATATTTTTGGTGCTTCTTAAATAAAAAATATGACGGCATGGTAATTTCATAGCTACACAAAATCGACACCCACAAACATTAACAGTTGTGGAAGATAATACTTTTGTTTTAATTTCAAATTGTTTTTTTACATAATCGAAGGCATAAGGGGTTAATAATGAAAAATATTGAAGAAGATCTGTATCTGTAATCCTTGTTATTTTTTTTTATCCTGTTGTAATTTTTGTACCATTTTTACTGCTTTCGTGTCTCGTTCTAATCTTACACATTTTAATAAAATGAATAATTTTTCTATAAAATCATCCAGATTAGAAAAAGTTGGTACTAAACTTTTTAATTTGCCATTAAAAGATCCCAAACGATTGTTTGTATCATTTAAAAAATTTCCACTGTGATATGTTAACCCAGTAACACATTCATTTTTTATACTGTGCCAATTTTTTACAAAATAATCAAAGACTGAGGCTGGTGATTCAGATTTTAAGCGCTCAAATAATGTGTTGTATTCATCTTCTGATTTGGCATAATTCATATATTCAAAAATTTGTTTACACTGATCTCTTTGTACAGAGTTTATGTGTTGCTTTTCACGCATTATTTCCCGATTAAAAGTTCGTAACACATGAAAAAGGCATATATAATTTACATCAGGAAATATTTTTTTTATTACTTTTCTTTCAGCCGTATCTTTGTCGGTCATAAATAATATAGTATCTGTACTTCTATCGTTTAACCTTTTAAATGTTTCAAAAAACCAGTATAACGTTTCTTTATTTTCATTGGTCATGAGACCTAGAGCTACTACCTCACTCTGTCCATTTTCATCTTCTACCATCATGACATATAAAGGAATTCTTAAATTATTTAACTTATACGTAGCATCTGCAAATACTACGTATAATAGTAATAACAATTTCAAGAATAATACAAAATATATTCAAAATAAAACATTTATTAATAATAATAATAATGACGATTTCAAGAATAAAATAAAAAATATTTCAAATAAATCATTTATTAAAGAATCAAAATTTACATAAAATTCTCTGAAGTAAGACAAAGATTTAATTTAATTTTAATTCTTCTAAGCAGTTAAAATATGATTATGTGAAACTGGCTTGTGTTTATGGGGGTTCTAAGAGGATGTCAGCGCACTATTTTGTTTGGTCCACGCGCAATTGACCAAACCCATTTACGCAGAATCAGTTTTTCTATGATTTTAAGTAATCTTAGAGTAAAATCACCCATTACAAAAAAGAAAGATAATAATATTTTTGAGGGTATGACATATAAATTGGTTGTGTAGCATAACAAAGATAATAATTTGTTATTTGTTTGCATTTGTTAATTTGTTGAGGTGTAAAAGTTGTATATTGTTCTTTTGATGGACTTATCGCTATGTAATCGTATGTTGTTTGAACATATGCAAATTTAGTTTTGTTTATTTTTACCGGCATTGGAATAATATTATAAAGATTAAAATTCTGCTGATCTACCAGCGGAATCTTTATGTTAAAAATTCAAACTGTCAAACTGTGAATCTATATGGACGTAAGGAGTCCCATATTTTTCGTTCAAGTCATCTATAATTTGTTTTTTAACGTTTAATGTTGGTTTATTTAACCTTTTAAGTGTTTTTGAATGTTTTTATTTGTTGGTTCTTGACTTTTCATTTTCATTTAATGAAACAGGAACATTCGATTCTTGTTCATATAGCATTTTTAAATTTGAATCTTGGGATAAATTAATTTTATGCAGCTGTTCATCATTTAATTTACCCCCTTGTGATACAAACATGCTGTGGGATTGCTGAATTTTGTTTGCAATACTAACTACCGATGGAGCAATAACTTGTTGCATATCAGACATCTTCATACAAATTTCATCAGTATCTATTGAGTTAGTGTAATCATTTTTAGCTTTTAGATCATTGCCATCTGACATATTTATTTTTACCATACGAATATGTTTACACATATTATTTTTGATTGTATAGTCGTAGCATGTACATGAAAATAAATGTATACAAACTTTACATGCAAGTATGCAACACAAATAATTTTACATTCACATGATTCACGTTTCTTCACTAAATAGGTTTGATTTAATTATTTAGAAATCACAGTCCAAGTAATATCTGATGTTCTATTTATTTTACAATTATGAATTTGGACTGCAGAACGATGGCGACTGTTAATGGCATTAACATAGTGTGTTACTTTTCTCCATTGCACAACTTGACAAGACGCTCAAAATTCTTATCCCTCACAGTTTTTAGTAAATTCCAGAGAAGTATGTCAAGACGTTGATTTTTTTTCCCTTTTAAATATATATACTTCAATGTCTTATGGAATGCCTCTAACACCATGTTGGTGTTAAGCATAGCGTCATGTCTATAACAAGCAGCCCATAACTGTTTTCGATGTACATAATGACTCAAAAAATATGTTTTAAAGCTATGTAAAGTTGGTTACTCTTCCAATTTTCCAAGAAATAAGTTAAGAAGTTTTTCAAACTATGTTACATCAGGTTCATCCAGTAAAACACGTAAAGTTTTATAAATATAAGCTTTAACCGTTTGAGGTCCAACAATCTTCTTTAAATTCTTTCGCCAGTTATTATCAACATGCCATTTACACGTATGTTCCGCTAGCAATATTTGATAAGGTAGTGCAGGGTTCCCAAACACATGAAAAAACTACGAAATACACCAAAATCATATTTAACCAATAGATAGCGCAAAACACTAGGAATACAAATCAAATTAAACAATATCCGACACCTACGAGGTACGCGGGCGGCCAAGTTTGGTAATTTTTTTAAAACACTTACAAGTCCGTCTCCACTTTTTAAGTGGTATGAAAATTTTCGTTATAACGCGGACAATTTGAATATGCAATCAGAACGCGGTGAGTCGACCCGGGAAATTGTCAGGAGCTTACGAAAGTCCGGCAGCCCGCCCATAGTACGAATTTCGCGAGTCCGTCAAATTGACCGGACTTATATTTTTTTTTAAAAATATTTACTTTTATTTTGCGTCGCACTAAGTAGTATAAAAATATCCATGAAAAAAATCCCCCTCCCAAAATTCCCCCGTAGTTGGGGTACCTTCGACCACCCCCCAAATATATTTTTGAAAAACCGTATAAAATAACTTACTTGTAGCCATTATTTCAGCATTTTCAGCATCCCAATTGGGGTCATTATCACTGTCATCAGAACTAAAATCAAATGAAGAATCTAGCATTTCTTCTATAGTTTCTTCATTTATTTTTTTATTTTGCAACAAATTACACAAAAAAGTGAAAACCCGTTAACTTTCAACAACAACTGCAAAAACACTTTAAATATTCAATTTTGATAGTGATATTTTAGTAGTTTCAAAGTAAATAAGTAAAAAGTACAAACAATTACCAATAACAACAGTATCAAACATTGCTTTATCAATGATTTTAAAATATTGATAAAAAAAAAAACTAATATAGGTATTTTCATGTTACAAACACCAATTAAAAGTGGTAACACTGTACAACTAGAATCCGACGAGAAAATACCTATAATTGCGATCTACAACGAGATCTCATTATTATAATATTCCTATAAGTGAGATTAAATATTAAATTAATTTAGTATTAGATCTCATAGCAAATTTAAGTAACACAGTGAAAAACCCCGTGGCAGTCAACGAGTTAAAAAAATAAGCATTTCAACCTTCTTATTTTTAAGTCTACAGCGACGATCATTTAGAATTAATCCAGCTCTTGAAAAAATTCTTTCACATGGTACTGAACTACCAAGACAGTACAAACTTTTTTTTGCCAGTATAACAATTTTACAGTTTTAGGTTGCTTGCTGAAGGATTTCGATGTTTACTAATTCCTTTCATTGTGAATTAGTTGGACCACAAAATTATTATCCAAATAGTTGAATTATCTGTTTGCCGTCATATTGGGTGTGAAACAGTGAATTTTAAAAACTAACTCGTGAAATGTCATTGTTCTATGTAATAATGGTTAAAACAGTTACTAGTTAGTGATAAATAATAGAATATTATTTTTAAGTCTGTATTATGTACATGTACTTTATATTATATATATATTTTTTTTTAGATTGGATGACAAGTTAAATCTGGTTTTCAGAACTTACACAAATTGAATTTGTAGACAGTTATGTAAGTTTAATATGTACTATATTATGTAAATTTAATATGTACTAGTATATTTAGACATTTTAACAGATTTCCATACCACCTTAGCATTGTATTCAACAAAACTGGAGGTACTGCATTTTGGCGCGTTTTTATTTATAGTGGTTTCCCAACATAGGCCTACTCCACTCATTTTCTTTGTAATTGCCATATACTACTTATATGCATATTATATTAACCCTTTTAATTTACTCATTAATACTTACCTTGTAACTTTTTTTTATTAGACATGCACAAAACACATTCAAAATTATCATCATAATCTAGTGTCTGTTCTACACATGACAAGCATTGAAGTATTATCCATCTGTTGCATGTGTCACATTGAACCCAATCAATATTGTTCTTTTTTATCTCTTTTTGTTGTTTGTCCGTACGACCACAATACAAACAAATATCTCTCATGAAATCAGGTTTTTTCCAACAAAAGATCTTTCAACACCTCTCTATATACCATTGGGCTGAAGTTTTTATTGAATTTTAAGTTTTCAATCTTATTTTTCATCATACTCTCTGCATAGTACAACACATAAATTCCACAGTTATAACTATCGGTTTGTTTAGGATAGTCAGAAAATAGTTGAAAATTCATTTCTGGCCACGCATTTCCTACCTCCCCATACACATAATTTTTTTTCAGTTCACTTAGTACGGTCACAAAATTATGTCTACATTTATTGTGTTCTGTAGTTTCGAATGTTTCAAAGAAATATAATTTTTGATTTTCAAAGTCCGCAAACATTATTACCCAGTGATTTCCATTTACATGTAATGGCATTACAAGTAAACTCTCTTTTGGAACAACTATAGTATCCAAATTTGAAATCTTTTTTGAAGGGTCATTATTTAAATGACCCGATACATCACAGCTCAATATTTTTATTTTATTTTTAAACTCGCAAAATGTTTCTCTCATTACGCCCAGTGCTATATCAATAACAAAATTACACAACCACATTTTTTCTATATTTTCAGGTGTATATGTTGATAGTGTGTCAAAGTCACTGAAGAATAACTCATGACACTGAGTTATGTCTTTAACACTATTATAAATGCCAACAACATAATCCAATTGTCTTCCATTTTCTTCAAAATGGGGCCATAATAATTTTTATCCTTTGGTAATCTATTTTCATATAAATCCATTTTACGCCGTAGACCATCAACTGGAGATTTGTAACTTTTTATAGAAATTAGAGATTCTGATAAGGTCTTATTTGGAGTTACAATTTCACCATTTGATTTTATGGAATCTAATGAGAGCATATATACATTTGGTGTCAAACAAATAATATCATCTTTTACGTTTTCCATCGGTGACAATTGGTTCATAACTGTCCGTGCCTTAAATTGCTTTGAAGCAGCTTTTAAATGACCCTTAAAATAGAACCCTGTTTTTTTCTTTCTCGGTCCCCATCATTCTTTTTCCTCGTCATCGTCAGATGATGACGAAATCAAATTGATGAATGACGTACATTCTTTTTTGTGATTTTCTTTTGTATATTTTGGACCGGAAGAAGTACACAATAATTGGATGGTATATCTAGCAGTACTTCCTTACATCTACTCAGTATAATACTTCTAGTGAATTGAACAAATCTTCCACATTTCATGCGCTCGCATTTTTTGTTCGTCTTTAAATCTCCAAACCAACTCTCTGCTGGATCATTGCTTGCTCGGTCTGTCGACCCAAATACTTTGAACCGCATCACACCTGTCCACATTGGAATTACTGGAATTATAGACCCCATCATATCATTGTAGAATTCAATGCTACACAATGGATTTTCTTCAGAGCTAGTACACATTTTTAATGTTTTTTTTACCTGTACAACTATATTTTCAAATCGAGACAAGAACTTGGAATCTTTATACCGGTAAAATGTCTTAGAATCTCTTATTTGTTCATCTAATATAACTTTTTTTTGTTTTGTTATTAGCTCATCAACTAGGCTGTTTGGACTTTCATGACTGAGCTGCTTCAAGGTGTTCATGGCAACTTCCACATCTATAGTCTTGTAGGGTGACAACAACACCGTTGTAACTGCAGTGAACCATTTTTCCAAACATTCCGTGATGGTTATGTTGAAAGCTGGCGAGATACAAGCAGTTGCCAAGCACGCCAAAGATCCATTGGTCATCTTCTTCCCATTTCCTTTATAATATTTGTGAGCATCGTCAGATATATTTTTTATTAAATGACAACAACAAAGACTAATCAGTGCGTTGCAATCAAATATTTTTCCTTCATACATGAATTCATAACATTTATTCAAATATTCTACGACCTCGTTACATTCATTAAATGCTCTCACAAACCCTTTTAGTATTGCTGTTGAAAAGTCACTGACAACGTGTGCCATGAACTTTGTATCACACTGTCGTTCATAGAATTTTCGAAACTCCTTTAGCCAATTTGTTATAGCTCCAGCAGTTTGTGTAGTCGTCAAATATTCTGCTATTGGGATTATCCTCTTATTGCACATGGTGACAGCCGCATAATACAATAATAATTTTTCTTTTGTTTTTCCCGTTTTGAACAATGTAGGATCCCTCGTAGTTTCTCTTACCACGCCGCCAGTCGCATCAACATGAATTGTAACACAACTTATCTTTCTTAATACATTAACTTGATCTAGACTAAATAAATAAGTTTCAAAATCCTTCTCTTTCGGGTCAGATACATACTGAATGAACTCTGAACATTTATCTTTCAATAAATTCATATCAATCCTGTCGTCAGCCGCTCGATCATCAAGACTCTTTGCTCGTGAGACACCTTATAATATACCCGATCAGACCTTATGTTGCACAAGTTACCGCGTTTTAGTTGACTAGGAGAGGCTTTTAAAATATACTTTTGTCGTAAACTCATCGGTGGGCAGTACTTTGATATTTGCATTTGTCTCTGTCGATTTTTTCCCTTCAAAAACGTAGTCAGTTTACCATAGTGGCTGTAATTGTGGCTGTTACTTAGAACTGTTATTTTTGCCAAACTGTCAGGTGTTTTTTTCTCCACCACTAGTTTAAACTGCTTACAAGATTTATGCCGACAAAGTCCATATTATGTCAAACCTTTCTTGGTAATATTTTTATTTTTAATCGTCAACACACAAGAGTTTTTTACAGTTTCAAATTTTTCACGTAACAAATCATTTATTTCATTTGAAATATCTTGATTTTTTTACATTGTACCATCAACTATTTGTTTCAATTCTTCGTCTTGTAAAATAATGATTCCTTCCACAACAGTACACTTTTTATAACATATTATATTTTTCATTTTATTGCCTTTATTAAAGGACCTTACCTTTAACGGATATACATTCTTTGAATTCTTAGGCAACGCTTTCCGATCTGCTTCTGGCGTGTTACAAACAGATATAGATTTAAATCTCTTTTCCGGGGTGAACAAATCTCCAGTAAATGAAACATTTAAGTTATGTTGAGGTGTGGTTAGTATTTCCTCAGCAACATTAAATTCTTTAACAGAAACCGTATTATTATTCTGACCAATGGTTTTGAAACTTACACACGTCGTAGTAAGTACCCCGAGCTACCATTCCTGTGATTTTGGTTAGCCTACTACAAATATCACGGAGACGGTGATCTTCTCATTGTGCATTGACGGTCTACCGCGATATTTATACAGCAAATGACAATCTCCTTTCTGAAAATCGTGTAAAATCAGGCTTTCGACTTACAGCTTTGTAAGTAGTACGAGTGCATTCCGGAGTGAATTAACTATCGTTCTGAAGTGTTTTTGTATACATCAAGTCCAATTAACGGCCTTCCGGAAGGTAAGTATAATATTACCGCCAGCTTGCATTGCAATCTGGCGGTAAATCAAGAGTTAACCAGTTCAAAAAATCGTATAAAATCAGGCTTTGGACTTAGAGCTCTGAGAGTGGTGTGAGTGCAATCCTGAGTGCATTTACTAGCGTAACCATTGGTCAAAGGGTTGATTTTATACGATTTTCCAAAGGGCGTTTAGCTGTTGCCGGTGAATACGGCGACTATTATCTAGGTGAACCACAGCCACGGTTATGATTACATTGATATTATTGTTTTTCTTTTATCAGTTTTTTAACTTAAATAACACGTTTTGGAAAAATCTAAATAATAGAACTTATGCAGATTCCTACGGAGAACAATTTAATCTCTATTGGTTTTCGTCATATCTCCCACGGTTTTCCCGGCAAACAGCTCGTAAACGTGATTTTCCAAATTATCATATTCATCATTATTACAAGTTTAAGTGATATCGGACGGTCGTTTTTTGGATTTCCTCCTTTCAAAAACACTTAAAAACCTACTACAAATATCACGGAGACGGCGATCTCATTGTGCATTGTTGGTACAGCGATCAGCATACGCGTGCTGTATTACTATAAATTACGTATAATCGTGTTTTAAAAAATTCCAAAAATCGTATAAAATCAACCCTTTAACCGATCGTTTTGAAACTTACACACATCGTAGTAAGTACCTCGGGCTACTATGCCTGTGATTTTGGTTAGCCTACTTAAAATATCACGGAGACGGCGATCTCATTGTGCATTGGTGGTCTAATGATGTATTCACCCGGCAACAGCTAAACGCCCTTTAGAAAATCGTATAAAATCAACCCTTTGACCGATCATTTGGAAACTTACACACATCGTAGTAAGTACCCCGAGCTAGCATTCCTGTGAGTTTGGTTACTCTACTTCAAATATCACGGAGACGGTGATCTCATTGTGCATTGTTTGTACAGTGACACGCGTACAGTACCTTTTATGCTAAATTACGTATAATCGTGTTTTAAAAAATTCCAAAAATCGTATAAAATCAACCCTTCGACCGATCGTTTTGAAACTCACTCACATCGTAGAAAGTACTAAGGTTAGGTATTTTTTGATAAAAAAGTCATAATTAGGTAAAGAAAATACTCATAAAAAAAAGCTTAATGATTAATTTTATTTTTTATTTATAATAATTATCTAAATAACCTTTTAGTTTGTTGTGTGACGTAACTGATTTACTGAGAGGATCTAAAACAAAAAAACATAAAAGACATAATAATATTTGGAAATAGATAGTTGGTAGCTCATAGATAGTTACCTTCCATAGAATAATTTTGGTTTTAAACATTGCTTGTTATTTTTTTTAGTTTTATTTGAAGTTGGAGTCACATCCATGATGGAGTTGCAATTTAGATTATTTATTTTTTTTTAGGTCATAATTATATAAAAAGTTAACTAAGCTGGTTAAATTTTTGCGATAAAAAGAAAGATTGTTTTTAAATTGTTTGGTAAAAGTAAGGTGGTTATTAATTTGGAATTCTGTTTTTAATAAATATTTGATTACATTTTCCATTTGTATTATATGATTATTTATTTCTTTTTTTTTGGGGTTATTTGGAGTTATTGTTAAAGGGAATTTGAGTTCATTGCTAAAAAGTTTTGTTCTTAAATTAAGGTGTTTCGAAAAAAATAATAATATGTCCGGCTTCATTGTAATGATATAATTAAAAAGATAGGAGGTTTTTATTATTGTTTTTGTTTTTACATTGTCATAGTCTATAAAAAAAGAATAAGGATAGTGTGTGTACTTTTTAAGTTTAAAAATTAGTTTTTTTTGGGTTAAATCATATAGATGTTTTTTAAAGGATTTGTTCATATTACTTGTGGTTTTGAAATTAAAATGGATAATGGTTGATACTAATAAAAATGTATCGTATAAATGTGTAACCTGAAAAAAACAAAGTTAAGTTAGTTAACTTAACTTTAACCTAACTACTAATACTATATGATTTTTATTTTATTTTAGAGCAATGATTACCGTTGAAAATTTAATATTTTCGGTGTGATCATTTTGGATTTTGATTGTTGCAATTATCAAAACGTCAATAATTTCGAAATTATTATCGTCCCATAAATTTTTGCTAGTAAAAGTATAAACATTATCATCATCAGTATTTATTTGTACTAAATTTGTGTGCTGGTTTATTTCTTCTCTGAAAAAATAAGAAACATATACAATAAATATATTATGAATTGGCAAAAAAAACTGGCGGGGTAAAACTTACGGTGTTAAATAAATATCAAAAATTAAATGAGTTTTAATAGTTTTCAACTTGACACACATTTCGTTAAATTTCGTAACAATAATTTTATAATAAATGGAATTAGAATTTCGAATGTGAGTTTTATATTCTTCAGAAAATAAAACTACATAACATTTATAAATTATGTTCATTAATGAACATTTTAAATATAACTTTATAATGTTATTTATAATTATTCCAATATTAGGATTTTGGTTTCTGAAAATATTATATATCAATTAAGAACAATATAATGTATATTAATGTATTTTATGCATATTTACTCGTAATTGTAACTGGTACATTCTCCAAACTTTATCACATTGGATATTTGAACATGTAACATTTTGATTGTATTGGGTATAAATAAAATGTTATCGTAGAAATTTTGAATAATATTCCACAATGCTTGTGGAATAATATTTTTCCCTAGCAGATTTAATAATATTTCAATATCTTTATTTTTAATAATTATATTTTGGACGTCATAAAAGGACGTATCACTGCAAATTGTCGGCATACTATTTGCAGAACTGTAAGCAGTATTAATTACAAATTAAAAAAAAATTTTCAATCTTTAATTTTTTTTCCAGTACTTACTTAAAATTTTCAATTTGTATTATGCTTTTGAAGGTGACGCTATTTATTATTTTATTAAGATGATTTCTATATTCCATAATATTTTTTTTTGACTGTTTCACAATATATTTATTTTCACACACTAGCGATTCGACAGTCACGCATCCTTTCTGTGGTATACAAGTCATCTCCAGTAGAGGAAATATTGAATTTACATTTAGGAGTGGTTAACTTTTCCTCTGTGACATTAATTTCTTCTGTTTCATAACATACATTATCCTCGATTGGTGAAGAAGAGTCAAAACTATGTCTATCAATTTCAAATTCATTTTCTTCTATCAAATCTATTTCCATATTATCAACTGTTAACGATTTGTAATCATTTTCTTTTTCTGTATAACCATCTGTATCCCACACATTTTTTGAGTTCTTAATTCATTCAAATCTGCTTTTGGTGTATTATTTATTTCTATTGGATTAGACCTCTTTCCAGAAGAAAACAACTTCTGAGCAATGACAATAACTGATTTCCGCTTAGGAGTGGTAAACATATCGTCATTGATATTAATTTCTTTAATAGAAACGGTATTCTTGTTATAATCAATTTCTTCCGTTGTATTACAGCAATCATCTTCAATTTGAAAAGGATTATTATTGATTTCAAGAATTTTTTCATTCAAACCCATGTCCAAATCATCTACAACGACATTGGATGTATAATTGTTTTCTTTTTTAGAAAAATCATCTGTAAACAATTTTCTCTTAACACCCACCAAAGTACTCTCATTTAGTTCATTTTCTTGACCTAACATAAACATTTCTCTTTGAGATAATTCTTTAGGACTAACAGATACTTCATTTAGTCCAAAACTCTTTTGACAACGCTGAAATACTCTGAATTGGTTTTTACGATTACATTTCATTTTTAATAGTTTACAAACTGAATTAACAACCTCTGTCTTATAAGTACAAAAATCATTTTTTAAATAACCATTGTCTAGAAGCATTTTATGAAAGTGTAAATCATCCTCTATATTACTATTTAACTATTTTCTCAGAGCTGAATTAGAGTTATTCAATGCCATAACTAAATTCTTTTTAGCTTTTTTGCAATTACCTTTCTTGAATATCACATTACTGATATCACTAATCGCTTCATGAGATACACCTATGTTGCCAAATTCCAATGTAGGATATTTTTGTTGAATGAAGTGGACTATTTCTTCAACTTTTTTTAATACACTCATTTGAAAATTAGTAGGAGCCTTCCTCGACTACTTATCAATAGTTAAATGTATTCTTATATTACTATTACAGTAGGAGCCTTCCTCGACTACTATCAATAATAAATCAAAACCTTAAATTATAACTATAATACTATACTATTATAGTAGGAGCCTTCCTCAACTACTATCAATAGTAAACCAAAACTTTATAACTACAATACTATACTATTATAGTAGGAGCCTTCCTCGACTACTATCAATAATCAAATGTTTATCTTCATAAAATTATATTTTTTGTTGATGAATATTGGTAAAAACTGAAAAACATATAGTTGTTATAGTATATTCTGTAAAATTAATTTAATTGTATTAATTACGTATCAGTTATATGGTAATCACTTATGAGTTATGAACTAAATATGTTTCAAATATTATACTTTTTCTAGTTATCCTTGTTATTATACTGAAATAATCACAAATATTTTTAATTTTATTTACTTGTTAATAATAACTAATAAGTAAATCACAATGCCAATAATGACTATCCAAAAGGTTACTATAACTATTAACTCAATAGGGTTTATGTTGTAATTAAAAATATATAATATATTTATTTTTTTAATTATGTTTACATATTAATGTAAACATGTTATAAGTAAAAAAAAAACATTATTAATTTTATTATATACTGTAATTATTACAAAAGGTAATCTATTATAGCCTATAGGTAGGTACTATTCGTTATTCAATATTCAGTAAGCACTTATAAGTACTACATGGTAATGGTAACACGATTTAAAGAAATACTAACTTTTACTTTTTATGAAAGTCTGGGACAGAAAGGGTTAAAGTACTTAATTAGTAATTAGTAATCCCAAATTTTATTTTGAACTTTTATTGCGAGTTTTTTTTTTGATTTTAAATTGTTAGGTAAGGCATGATTCTTTATTTAATTATTAAATACCTACATTATTTAACATAAGTACATTTTTATGTAGGTACTTCAGATATAATATTTAGGACTTGTATCAAAAAACAAGTATTGTCCATTTGTCCTAATAAAATAAATAGGTACAAAGTACATCTGTTATTCTGATCACTATATATAATTATAATTTATAAGTACTATACAGTACTACCTAGTACAGCAGTAACTACATGAACAATTTTTAGAACTGAGACGAAATATACTATTTGACTTTTTTATACTATTATTTTTCATTATTCACCCATCCACTTATATTGGTGTATTGTTCTTAGGGCAATTGTTAAAAAAAATAAACTTCAGCGCTCTGCTTCCTACATAGGTGATAGGTACTTAAGAAGTAAGTACTAAGTACATAGTACATACTAAATATGTTTTAAAATTAGTAATTAAGTAGTTTTTTTTTTTTTTTTTTTTAAAAAAAAACTACTACGTCCAAATAAGGAGTACAGTAACATAGGACATAGGTTATTTATTTATTTTTTTTTTTTGAAATAACAGTAACTGTTATTTTAACTATTATTTTTGGAGTAACAATGACAGTTTGTAACTGTTCCCAAAATTGATAACAGGTTACCATCACTATATTTTACAATAAACAAAAGAAAGTGAAAAAAAAAGGGTAAAAAGTGAATACTTAACTGGATAACAGTATTATAAAAACGCGCTGAAAAACTCGAAAACACTACGAGTAAATAATATCAGTGATAAATAGGACAGCAGCTGGTCCTATACGATTATTTTTTTATCGTATCAGAGTAACTCAGTGACCGAAAAGCGCCACCTATCATGACACGGCGGAAACATGAAGAGGGCCGGCCTAAGAGTAAAACAGTGTTGCCAGGTCAAAAACCGAATAGTTTCTGCATTGCTATTAAAAAGTTTCGATTTATTTCATAAAATCACCAAAAAAAAATTTTATATACAATATACACCATGTTAAACATATTTAGCCAACATGAAATAAAAATATAACAATAAAATATATATAATATTTAATTTGTCAAGCTTTATTTTAAAAAACAACAAGTTATACAAATAATTATCTGAAATATAACATGAAAAATAATTATTGGAAAACTTAAAATTGTAAATAGGTACATGTTTTTTTTTTAAATAATCAACAAAACATAAAATGATTTTAAAATAAACAAAATATTTAAACATTTAGATGTAGCCTTTTTAGCAAGTGTAAAACAACAAAATAAATTCTAAGTTAAAACGAACAAAAAAATAATATAAAAAATTGTTTATAAAAACTTCACCAAATTATGTTATTATATCATAAAAACAAAAACATACTTAAATATATATAAATAATTTATTTTGTTTTATACATAGAATTTTTATGTTTATTTAATAAATCTTTGGATATATCATAATCATAACAATTTTTATTTCCACTTTTAATCAACTGTTTGGAATGAAGAATTCCACAAAGAGTTTAGGTTGATAAACGATTTCTAGTTTTAGTCTTGTTCAGATTTATTTGGCTAAAAACTCTTTCTACACAGGCACTACTGTGGGGCAATATGAAACATAAAGATACAAATTTTGACAACTGTGGATATAATAAATTGCCATCGCCTCTAACAGTAGATAAATTAACCTTCCAAAACTCAATTACATTACAGTTATTTAACCCTTTCAGACCCAAATTAACTTCTACCACAAAAATTTTTTTTTTTTTGCATATTCCTTTTACTATGGACTCTAATAAAAATAAATCGTTAAAAAAAAAAAAAAATTTTAATTTTTGACGGACTTAGGAGTATGTCCTCTATAAGTGACATTGGTTCACTATGGTAACAAAAAATATTAAAATCTGAACAATTATTAATAAGTATAATGCGCAATATAATATAATAAAAGAAATATATTTATACTTATAAAAACAACTTTAATTAAAAACAAAATAAAAACAAATCTTTGTGTGTATTACCTGTGATTAAAAAAAAAAATAATAATATTTTATATATTACCCATATTATATAAAAAAAATAATAAAAAAAACTTTCGTTAACATTTTACTGATGAAAATTATAAAAACAATTACTTGTACCATCAAGACATAAGTGGATATTACATTTTATGCAAAATATGTGCGTTTTTCTTTTACATCCAGGATTTTTGCATCTCGAAGTGTGGCCTTTTGTATCAAACTCAGGAAAATGATCAAATTTATCTTTTCGCACATCATCTGTTGGCTGACTAGAATCGACTTTTCGTACTTTGGGTATCGTTGAAACTTCATTATTATCTCCTGTGTCTGCACGAGGTCTTCCCCTACGTTTTATTGGTACATTTTGGCCTACTTTTATGAGATTTTCCGCAAGTGCCATTCGGAAATGTAGCAGATCTTTTATTTTATTTTTATTTACGTTATAATGGTCAGCGTCTTTTTTATATTGTATCCAACAGTTAACAACTATTAGATCGAAAGCATGTACAATCATTCGTAGTGTCCATTTTTTTGAACTTATAAATGTTCTATAATAACTGATGAGTTGGTCTACCTTATCGACACCACCCATTGATGTATTGTATGCTGTTATTATTTCCGGCCTTTCAATATTGACGTACATTTTTAATTTTTTATCCCAACGTCTTACAGTGTCCATTTGTCCGGATCCTATATAATTGGAAACTAAGGTAACAGACCTTGTATCATACCATTTCACCATACATAAATTGCAATTCTCCATCTTAGTTGAAATTTCAAAGGCTGTACCTCTCCCCATTTTGGCTAATTGTTTATCGGTTAATAAGGGTGGATCTGCGAATCTATTAGTACGAATAGTACCAACAGAGTATATTTGGTTGGCTTGCAACTGTTCAAATAAATTAAACGTTGAAAAAAAATTATCAAAAAAAAGAAAATGCCTATTTTTTTCAAGGTGTTTTGTTAAATGTAATACTACACTAGCGCCTAGACCAAATTTTTTTTGTGTACTTGTATCTAGTTCAGTGGTAGCCCCTTGATAAAGCAGTATATTGTAAACCATACCACTTTCACCACATAGTAAAAATGCTTTTATACCCCATGGGCAGGGTTTACCTTTTACATATTGCTTCATTTGCAAATGTCCTTTATAGGGAACCATTTGTTCATCGACACTTAACCTTCGTTCTACCGGCAAACTATTACATTTTTTATTAATTGCGTCGTATAAAGGACGAACTTTTATAAATTTATCTGTATTATTTTTTGGAATTTCAGTATTATCGATTAAATGAAAATTTCTACGTAATGTGAAAAATCGATCTCTGGACATATTTTCAATAATAATATTCACTGCAGTAGCATTCTCCCAATATAAACGAACACGCGGATACTTTAGACAGCCCATTATCAAATGAATCCCAATGAACTTTTTTATTTCATTACAATTGGTGGGTTTATATCTAGTTTGCGAATTTTGTATGGCATATAAATTTGTATAATACACAATTTTTTCAAATATATCATCATTTAAATATTCATAAAAATAATCAGTTATAGAAGGCATTTCTGGTGGATAATTTCTTTCTTCTAAATCCTTCAATTTTAATTCAGGCGGACAAAAAGGAACTCTTTCCCATTTTATATTTTTTTTTTCAGTTACATTAAAATTAATATTAGTCTGGTTAGAAATTATCTCACTTTCTGTTTCATCCAGCTCGTCTTGGTCATCCCATTGTTCAAAATCATTTAATAATTGTTGCAGTTCTTCATTATCGAACTGATCTTCCGTTTCTTCGTCCGAAAAATCTAATTCTGATATATTACCATCACACAATAAATCAAAAATTTCATGTTCACGTAACCCTTTAGCCATTTTGAATAAAATAAATAATAAAATACTTATAATACTAAATACGGGGAGTAATAACAATTATATTGTTATACGGGTGTACAGTAGTACGACAAGATAACGAAGTGTCAAGTGACGATTATAAAATACGACCGTTGTGACCCAATGTCCATTATAAGAGACACGTTAAAAGCATACGATAAACCGGGTTTTAATAAACGGAACAAAGTGGGGATTGAACCAAAACAATTCAATGGTTGTTATAAATAGAAAAAAAAATAAAACAAGTCATTATCATTATCGGTTATTAATCTAGTAATATTTATATATACCGATTACATAGAATCGATTACGACAAAATAATATCTTATAATAATGTGAATATTTATAGAAATACGTATCACACGTCATTTATAAAATTATTTTCGGATTCTATGGTATTTTTCCTACTATCTCATTATACAATTGACTAAAATGCATCGTCATAGTAATATTGTAATAAATGATATTTTGCCATGTCTCTTAAAGAGGACATGGGGTCTGAAAGGGTTAAATCTCCAAAATCTTTTGATTTGAACATTCTCCACTCTCTATCCAATTCATTTATATCACCAACTAGTGTAATAAAGTTTTTAGCGGCAGGTCCAAGCGATTCAACATTAGATATTTCTTTTGGATTGAGAAATGATAAATACTTTAAAGTTAAGACCTCATGACTGTTAAAAGGAAATCTCAAATAAAACTGTCTTGCTAACTCTATATAAAAATTCAAACAATTCATTTTGAAAGTTTTCAGATCATTCTGATTTAAAGTTTGCTTCTCGAGTGAAATCGCTACTTTTGGACCCAAGTACAGTAAATCATTAGATACAAAGTTATCAGGATTTCTGTATTGTAAAGTGGAAATATCTACATTAGATAGCAATAAAGGTTTAATATAGCAACTTAAAATAAAACGATAAGCATCAGCCATCCGACAATAAAGGGTAAATATTTTGGGGAACTCAGATTGAAACTCAAGATTTAAATTAGTAATAGTTGGAAGAATAAATTGAAGGAATTCTAAATATAATTTAGTAATTGGATTATTCAACTGATTGTAAATATCTTTGGTTACCTAATGATTTAGTCAGTGCATCTGATTCAAAAGCCTGCAATCGAAAATAAGCTACTAAGGCACTATACTGCTCCAAAAGTCTATTAACTACCATATTTAATGACAGCCATCTTGTCTGGGAAGGTTGTAGAATTTTATGAGGTTTTAACTCATAAAATGTTTGAAATGATTGAAACTCTTTTTGACGCTTGAGACTTTGATGCATGAAATTAAACACATCGCGAGTAACTTTTTCAACATTTTCAGGTAATTTACTACAAGCATAGTTTGCACACAATGCCAATGAATGGCAAATACATTTCATTGTAAATAAATGTTGTATATCTTTTAATAAATAAGTTTTCAACGAATTATTCCTACCCATCATTGCATTGGCACCATCTGCAGCAAATCCAATACAATTCTTAGTGTATGGTACTTTATGATTATCAAAAAATTGTTTTATTACCTTATAAATATTTTTAGCTGTAGCATCTTCTAAAGGAATTAATGTTAAAAATAAGTCTTTAATATCCCAGTCAATCATAATTCTAACAACCATGGCTAAATGTTTAATAGTGCCCACATCGGTTGACTCATCAACTAGCAATGAAAATTTATTATTAATCATTAAATTTAATATTTTTTGAATATCTGTTTCACCTATTACATTATTTATTAAACTAGTGGCTTTAGTTGTATTACATTGAATTTTTTTTTTACTATTACTATTTAGGGGTAAAGATTTTATTAATTGAACAAGATGATCAGAAGAATTAATGGCTATATTATGTTCGGCTATGAATGATGCAATTCTAATTTCTGCAGTTTTAACATCTTTTTCAATTAGGTACTTCATTATTTTTGATACTTGCCATTGCATACACTGATGGCACCTGAGCAGCTGTAATATTATTCTCGTGTTTTTTGGAAGATGCGTGTTTTTTCAAAGCTGCTATCCCTCCTATATAGTCTGATCTGCATGCTTTGCAATAGAAGTAGGTAGATCCTTTAGTACTTTTTTGAATCCATCCACTAAAATCTTTACATTTTTCCCAAGATGTTTGATATTTGTGAGCATAGTTGAATTTTTTTTTTTTTAAATTTTGACCTGTTTTTTTTCTTTCGTCATCAGTATTATAGTTATCAGTATCTGATACAGCTTCAAATCTAAACAAAAATTAGCTATAATTAGGTAATGAAAATTATTTAAATAATAAGCTTCTAACAAGTTAATATTGTACAAATTAATTATTGTAATTGACTAGCTTCATGTGTATTAAATAAATGTTATAATACTTAGCAATATTGTTAATGTACTTTGCATAAAAATCAGTAAAGTTGTGAAAATACTTTTTAAAAAATTAATCATTATTATTATTATTATCATTATTAGTTAATAGTTTTAGTAAACAATAATACAGGCCTCATATCTACTATTGAGTTAAAAGAAATTAAACATAGTGACAAAAATAATTAAAACAGTAACCTAATATTTTGTGTTACCAATACAAATTATTTTCCATCAATTTCAATACTTTTGAACTACGATATAATATCTCCCTAGTCCCTAGTATAATATTGTACTAGGTTGTTATCTCATACACAAATAACGTTTAAACAACATATTGGTTTTAATAAATTATGGCATTTGACTATACCTACAATGTAATATATAATTTTATTGTATGATTATTGTATTTTGAATTATATAAAAAAATAATTCTTTAGTGAAAGATAATTAAAATCATAATTACCTATAACCTATATCATATAATTAAAAATGAAATAAAATTTAAATATAAATTGCAAATAATTAACAGTCCTTTTAATTATTTGCACAACAATGTTATTGACCATACAAATCAACAAATAAAACCTACCCAATAAAATAAAAAAAAACAAACATAAAAACATAACAAAAGATGCATTTTACTGACAAAAATATATACATTTTTATGATTAATCTTTTTGTATTTTTGTATGCAATTATCTACTAAAACATAATAACCAGCATACTTATATTTATAATACCATAAAAAGTGAAATAGAGACTTTAAAGGATTTATTTAAAAGAAAGTGACTATTAGTAAAATAAAGTACTTAATTATTAATGAGGTCAATAATAAAACATTTTTTTTTGTTTTATTTAAGTAGTTGTTAGGTATAAAATTGAGTTCTGGAAGAAAGAAGTGTCCTACCTATTTAAATAAATTAGATGCTAGGAAATAAAGGTTTATAATGTATTACCTGATATTTTCATCTGTCTCGTCTTCATTTGCCACCTTGTCATTTTTCATTGCTGCTGTAGGCAATGTATCTGGAGAATCAATAGATTCATCAAAACTTTCATCAATAGTTGTTAAACGGGATACATTAATCTAAGAGTATTATAATACAAATATTAGAGAGTGTAACTATTGTAAATTATAAATGTAAGAGTAGTTACGTTTAAAATAACAGTAAAATTACATTTAAGAAAAAAAAAGGTCAGACATTTTTTTTTTCTGCAAAAACAGATAACCTAGGAATCCAAAAATAATAATTATAGTAGGTACAATTTTTTTCATAAAAAAAAATTTCAAAAAATCAAAAATTATCATTTCCACCCATAATTTTATGGTATTACTTTTCTTAGGATCTTTTTCGGCGAAAGTCCCTAAAGTACAATTTTACCTAACATATTGTAAATAAATTCATATTTCATACTTACTTGTTTGTTTAAAGTATCAGTGGAACTAGACGTAGTACTAAAATAGGATGAAATTTTATTTTTATTTTCCATCACGAAAACAGTAAGGTAAACAATATGATATAATATATTATTAATTATTATATATATATAATAATAATATATTATACAATAATAACAATATAATATTATGATAATACTATAACATAGTTCAACGATAAAAGAATTTAAGGACTCTAACAGCAACAGCGACTGAAGACTGGATAGAGGAAAGTGAATAATTCCATGGTGTAAAAGGAATAAATTAATAATAATAATAAACTTTGCACCCTTCAAAGTATTCTATTTATAATTTAGTACCTATCTACAATTATTATAGCATTTATATATAAATATCTAAAACTTGATAGCTGATAAGTTAATTATAACATGTCAACAAAACAACAATAATGACAATAATATAATAATAATGTCTATAAATAAAACGGTAATTATGATATATTCGTTTCGATTTTGAGACAATTGAACTGTAGGACTTGTTCGACATTTTTCTTTACATTTTTAAAAAAAAATCTATTTCCTACTGAAAAATTAATAAATAAAAATAATTTAATATAAATTTAAAAGAATCAATAAAAATCACCAGTTTTTTTTATATTATACAAAGTTTTTCACCAGTCACCAGACTATTTAAAAAATCACCAGATCTGGTGAAAAATCACCAGACCTGGCAACACTGGAGTAAAAGGTAAATGACTCGGACCATCATGCCTATCACGTTATACAAAACCACTATAGCAAAAGTAGGTACATATTATAGCATACCTACGTCATTAGAACCGCTATTTTTTTCTGAATTCGTGCCGCCGCGTTCGTGTGGCCGCCCATATTTCCCCTTCCAAGCAACAGTACGAAGTATGATATCAGACTATTTATCATTTCCGCCGCGCGTCGGTTACGACCTTACGATTTTACGAATTTACATTTTACAATAATACAATCGCTATTTGTCATTTGAACACGACTGTGCATGGTAGTGTAATAGCGCCGACTGATGGACTACTTTTTTCAAAAATAATAATATTTCATTATTGTGCGCGACAATCGACCACTATTCGTTCGCCGTCCGGTGTGCTCTTAAATGGTACGGAATAAAGTCTACAACAATTAATCTACGTGTATATTTTATTTTATCGCTGTCGCCTTGGTTCTGTTCCGTTGGCCGTTGTCTACGTGTACATTTTTGGTATTACAACCACGTGTTCAAGGTGATCGTAGAAAGAGAGACGGTTCGTGCGGACAAACAATAATTTTGTCTATTTATTTAATGGCCATATTACAATAGTGCCTACGCGTTATTATTACGATAAATGTAATGGCTTATGTTTTGACCGTGCATTAATAATTGTAACGGCGATCGTTGAAACGAGGCTGTTGTCGACTGCGGTGACTAAAACGCATTTTGTTTATTTTATGTGAATAAAATATAATACGTACGAATTCGAGTAATAATTCACTGCTCTTTTGACAGCGCATTTGCAAGTATTATTATTATTCGTGTTTTCATTATTAAAACACGTGGTATCTAAAGCTTAAGAAAAAAATAAATTAAAATAGGTACCAACGTCAAATTGAGGTTTTATACAGATAGAAAACACACGTATTAACTACCCATACAACATTTTAATTAAAAAATGAGTTATATGGGTAACAAAAAAACACTGTACAAAATCTCTATAATTAATACAAGTTATTTAATTTAGCTTGGAGTATACTCATAGTATGTGCTTTAAATTCATAATATAAAATGGGAATGTAAATATTTACTCTCGTAAAAGACATGTTGAAAATAAAGTATGTCAAGTGTAAAGATCGTAAACACTGAAAATGTATTAACCAAACATGTTAAGGTATACCTACCAGTGCTACAACTAGCTCATAATATATTTCTTATAAATCATTAATCTATTATGTACAAAAATTAGAAAATGTGAACAAGAAATTATGTAATGAGTCTACAGTTGACTTATACACAAAATTCTTGGAAATTTACCATATTGTTTAATATCAAAGTTATTTACTTTATAAATTGATTTCAATTATGTATATTGTTGAATTTTTCTAGAGTTTCAATGCCAATAATATCAGAAAATTCTTTTAAATTTAGATTATAAATATTATTGTCAGTGTGTGTGTCAGTACTACTTGTTGAACCATTTGCACTAGAATTATAATTTTTTCCTAAGCATTTTTGGTAATCTATTTGATTTTTATTCCAAGGAAAGAGCCCACATGCTTTGAAGCCATTTATCAAAACACTACTTTTCACTGTGTTTTTTAATACTTTATCAAGTATAGGAGCAAAATCTTTTTTGTCACTGAACTGGTGGGATTCTGATTTCGCCATTCTGATAATCCTTTTTTCCATCCAGATTTTAAAGGCCTAAATGCCGCTACATCTGCAGGCTGTAAAATCCTGGTAGCATTAGGGTATAATGCAATCAAAACTATTTTTAATTGAGTACATAAATTACTCAATTGATATGTCAAGTGGCTTTTATGCCCATCAACAAATAAAATGACTGGAAATTGAATATTATTTTCAACAAGAAATGGGTAAAAAATGTTTCCAATATATTCATAAAAAACTTCTGCTTTCATCCATCCTGTATCAGATCGCCCACTCCCCAATTAGTTGGTATTGTATCAATAATATTTTGAGGTATTCTTTGATATTTAAAAATAATCATTGGGTTGCACATCTGACCCGCAGCATTAAATGTAAACATGGCAGTTATATTTTCTTTTTCATTACCTTTAGCTATTTCATAAATATCTTTTGCCCCTCTGGGCCTAAGACAGATTTTGTTTTTGGACAGAGAGAAAAACCAGTCTCATCACCATTAAATACTCTAGCTGGGTCATTCAGTATATCTGCTAATTTTTCTTCAGTTAAATATTGATATATGTCATCAAACCATTTTTTTATGTTTGTTTCACTCACATTTCCACTAGCAGACGTCACATGCTCACTGGTCCTTTTTGAAATTATAGGATTTCTTTTCAAAAATGATTTATACCAAGTAATTCCTAAAGTAGAATAATTAAATATTAGTTATAAGAATCGATTTGAGTTAGTGATAGAAATTACATTATATACAGTATTCAATATATTTTATTTTCATAATTAATAAAAATTATATTTGATATTTAAAAATTGTAAGAAGATTAGTAATCCTATAGGTAACCCATAATAGGTAATAATAAAGACATATTGATTTACATATTTAATTTAATTAATTTGAATTAATTAATACTTTAATTTTTATATTTATTTGTCAACCAAAACTTTTACTTATAGGTAGAATCAAATTTATTCTTTTAGGTACCTATACAAAATATTTAAATTTATTCAAACTATTCAAACTATTTGAATAAATAGTTAGGTAGCTACTATTAAAATTAATGTATTTTAGGTATTATTAGTTACCAGGTAAATTATTTGTAAATGGACTGGATCTTCCCTGGTCATCCAAAAACAATTTGACACTTTGTTGTAGATCCTCACGTCGCCTGGGAAATCCTTTTTTGCAACAGTCGAGAAGCCATTTGACAAGTGATTTTTCCTCTTCAACACTCAGGACACTTGTAGGTCCACATGAAAAAGTTTCTTTGTCCCTATTTTTCATTCTAAATTGAAGAGTAGACCGAGCAACTCCAAACTGTTTGGCAGCAGCCTTTTTTGACATCCCACTGTCCACTGCTATTATGGCTACAGCCAAATTCGAATCAGAAAACGAATCTGATTTTTTTGGCATTTCTGTACCTAAATTAATACCTGCATGATTTGATTAAACTAGTAATAAATTACCTATAAATCTAAATACCTACTTAACATTTTAATTTGGCTTTTTAGAAAATTATAGTATGCCAATAACTAAATTATAAACTTTTGATACTGATTTAATAATTGGCAGGCCATGCCAATAACTGAAAAACATGAAAAAAATATACTAGTAATTGTCACCTTATTTATAACAAATGTAAAAATTAAAATTGATTAAACCAATTTGTTAATTGAATAGTATATGTACTTACAATTAAAAAAAAAATAGATTAACATTTAACACCAATATAAGGTGGAATAGAAGCTTATATTCACAGCAATATTTATAACAAAAAAAATTAATTTCTTACCTCATACCTGTTTCCACTGAGATGTTATTTTGGCATTGTGTTTTCTTTATCAATCATTAATCATGGAATGTTGATAATTTTTGGAGCGAAAATAAATCAGTTTAACCAAATATTAAAAAAAAAAGAAATTTAAAAGACAAATACAGAGCTATTTACCAATAATACTATTGCACTATGCCAATAACTGCATTCTTTACCCTAGTACCGAGTTGCCCGACCTGTATATAAGACCATGTACGCTACTAACACGACGACCAAAAAGCAGTGACACTACGTGCGCGGTGTAGCGGTGATAATACCGTATCACCACAGCAGTATCAACTATTCAACTATCTAAAATTATGAAGTTATGAGGTTTTTTCATATTTTGGAATACCTATAAATTATTTGAATAAAAAATACTCGAATAATTTGTAATCGAATTTTAATATTCAAATATATCGAATAAAAATTCGAATAATTCGTTATTCGAATATATCGAATAATTTGTAACGATTATTCGAATAACTTAATTGGAAAAACTATCGAATAATTCGATATTTTTATTCGTTACCTTGCCAACACTAGATAGTTACAAACAATCGAATCTGTCGATAGTTTCCATTCGATAGTGCCCATCACTAGCACAGTAGACGTTACGTTACGAACTTTCAATTAGTGATGGCAAAAGTCGTTCATTTAGGTGAACCGTTCGTTCGTTCATCGTTCACTCAATTGAACTAGTTCAGTGAACTAGTTCATCAGTTCACTAGTTCACTGAACAATTGAACCATGATATCATGGATTGAACGATTGAACGATAAACACTTCAAAAAATTAAGGCGTATCATCCTCCCCCCTAAGCCCGCCCAATTGAAGTGGTGAGTTCCGTTGTGATTGATGCAGGCACTATAGCTGATAATAGGAGGCCATACAACATTTTCCAGTGTATACTCGCTCCTAAATCAAGGGGAACTAAGTAGGGAGTACTCGCACTGATATTAACGTGTATGGAAAATCTTTATATATTAATCGTTATGAACTCAGGTGTTCCAAGTGAGAGCTAAAATATCACGCGGACACGCGACATCTAGTGATAAAAAAAAAAATCGTTATTTCGTATCCAATATATTATCATACTTATCATAGATAAAACACGATAGAAAGCGATAGAAAGCTTATCAATTTTTAGGTCGGCGGGGGGTGGATTTGTAATGGGGCCACTGGAAAAATAACATATAAATGATACACAGCGAGCCCCGTTACTCTTTTTTTACTCGTTATCACTTTCTATCGCCAATAGATAAAAGAAAAATTTACAGTATTTAGTATTTACACATAACACTAAACACAATAACACATGATGCTGTACCACAGAACGATGGTAAGAATATATATTTTTTTAATTCTAACTATTAAATTATAATAAATTGTCTTAATTGTTTTAGAAGAAAAATATAAATATACGATATTTCCATTAGTGATGCATTGGTGTCCATGCTGATAATATGCATTTATCCACGACCCTTGTACAAGGTTCCATATTACAAACATAATTAAAGTAAATATCAATATTAATTATTATTATTAATAAAATCTAAACTGAGTCTCATTAAAAATATTATTATTGTAGCATCAGATAATATTTGAATAATTATTTTTTAAAAAAACACTAAGATAGTTTACTATTGTATACAGATGCATTGTTATGCTATCATATAGTTTTAAATTAATTGTAAAAATTGTTTATTTTTTAACTGTAAAATTTATACTGATAGTTATTGATAAAAGCATAAACTTAAAAACATGCTATATTATTATTTTTATTATTGCTCATACAGTAAAGGCTAGCTTGTGCCTAGTTATATAATATGGTTATACTAGGTTTATCAGGATTGGTAGCATGACATTAAATGTTAACTTAATTAAAATTTTACTTATTCAATACTTACTCAATACTTACTCAATACTTACTCAATACTTAGTCAATACTTACTCAATACTTATTCAATACTTATTCAATAGTTATTCTTCAATATTTGTTAACAATATAATTATTGATACTTAATCACTTTTAATGAAACAAAACAAACTCAATTACATTTTAAATTTTACTTATTCAATACTTACTCAATACTTACTCAATACTTAGTCAATACTTACTCAATACTTATTCAATAGTTATTCTTCAATATTTGTTAACAATATAATTATTGATACTTAATCACTTTTAATGAAACAAAACAAACTCAATTACATTTAAAATTTTAATATTTACCTTTAACAGTTTAAATAAATTATAAGTTTTGGTTTAAAAATAATACTTTTGATGCTTTATCAGGTTTCAAACGACTTCTTTGATCAGTTATGATATTACCAGCCTTACTAAATAAGCGCTCGCATGGCACTGAACTTGCAGTTATACAAAGTCGCTTTTTGGCTAGAATGAAAAGTCGAGGATACAATTTTTGACGATCATCCCACCAAGCTAAAGGGTTTTCATGTCTCCCTATTGCTGGTTCATTAAAATATTTGTCCAGCTCTATAATCCCGGCCGCTTGTGGATTATGAACTGCTCTACACCGATCAAACTCTTCATCAAATGACTTCCATAACAATGACTGACTATGAGTTGAAGCCTCTTGTGCAATGGAAGTATCTGTATTAGTTATTGTACTTGGTATGGATATTGAACACACTTTTGTTTTTAGTGAAGACATAGCATTTGTTAATCTTCTTTCACTTGTGTTAGAGAATGCCAGTTTTTTAAATCTCGGGTCCAGTAACGCGCTTTGAGTAACCAACTCATTTTCCTCCCATGGCCTCAAACGTGTCATTATTTCTTCTTTTAATGTACTAACTAAACTAGATACTTCCGATGGTAAACATGCATCATTTTCATACCTCATCATAGATTTAGTCATTATACCAATAAAAATGATGGTAGTAGATAGAGTCAAATACTTATCTCCACTTATTTCTTTGGTGACTTCATAGAAAATTTCTAATATGTCAACAGATTTTTCAACAATACGCCATTCCATTGGTGTCAATATTGGGATATCAACCTAGAGTTTAATTGTAAAGAGAAATTACTGAATTAAAATCTTAATTAAAACATCTATGTACTTGAAGGACTGCAATTGTCGAGATAACAGCATCCTTGACTGTGATGATTCTTCTCAGCATATCGTAAGTGGAATTCCACCGTGTTACGACGTCTTGCTTCAACTTCAGAATTGGCAGTCCCATTTGTTCTTGGGTGGCATGTAACTTGGACAATGCATGATGGCTACGTTTAAAATATTCTACAATCGACTTGATCTAAGTTATAAAATTTAAATATTAACATTAAGATAGAATCTAATTAATTGTTTTTTCTGTACTAACTTTAACTGTTACAGGTGCTATGTGCTCAAGAGACTTTTGAACTACCAAATTGAGCGAGTGAGCAAAACATGATAAATGTCTAAACCCAGTCATTTTTACACCAGCTACGACATTGGCAGCATTATCACTAACAACGGCTGTAACTTTATAGTCAATATCCCAAGCCCTGGCTATTGTCATTATTCTGTCCCCAATGTTTTGGCCAGTATGGCGGTCATTAAACTCAGTACAATCAAGACAATATGATTTCAGTTCCATATTGTCATTTAAAAAGTGTGCTGTTACTGCCATGAAACTAGTGTTGTTCACAGAGGTCCAACAATCTGTGGTGAGACACACAGCACTTGATTTAGTTATTTGTTCTACAACAAAATTTTTAGTGGCCTCAAACAACCTAGGTATCAGACTATTAGATACTGTGTTTCTGCTTGGCAATGTATATCCTGGGTTTAGCATTTGGACAAATTTTTTAAATTCAGGATCTTCAACAATAGAAAATGGGTAATACCTAATAACATGTACAATATAATAAATATGTTAGCAAAATATTAGCAAATATTACTTGTAAATTATTCTTATTACTTTTTGACAATCATTTTTGTTAATTGCTCATCAATTATTTTTTTTCTAGGAGCAGTTACCGGTCTTCTTATTTGTACAAAATCAGTCATGGGTCTCTGAGAATTCATTGGTATACTACTCGGTGGTATTGCATTAGATGGACCCGGTTGTGAAGTATCTGTTAGTTGTTCAGGCACTTGCTGATTTTGCTGTACTATTTCTACTGGATCGTCGATTGATCTGCATTCTATTTTTATACATTTTATATTTTTTTTTAATTTAGTGATAAGGAAGTATTGTTTTTAGTTTTAGTTTATTTGATTAATTTATATAGTATATTTTTTATTTCATTCATAGTTGTTTCATCTCATCTATGACTTTAGTTTTGTACATAATAAATTATAATAATAATAAAAAAAATTTATATAATTATTACCTTGGCTCTGGTTTATTGATGAACTACCTCTATTTAATGGCACTGTAGGATGTTTTGCCAATAAATGTCTTTTTAGATTGGCAGTATTCCCCCCAGAAAAACTTAATTTTGTACTACAATAACCACATTTTGCTTTATTGTCTTCCGTAGTCACAAAATGATTCCAAACCTCAGACGTTTTTCCTCTATAGAGTGGCATTTCTGTATTTTTAAGTAATATTGTAATAACAATAAAGACAAATTAATTTCTTCTATAAATTAATGTTATTTACTTACCAAAATATGTATAATAATCACACTAGTATTACAATATTATAATAATAATAACAGTATAAAATATAAATAGTGGTATAAAATAATAAGCCACACTTTTTATATTTTCCAGACTTTAAGCTTAAGCTTCTTAACAGTGAACACTTAACAGTTTATGATTAATATTCATAAAGGATATTTTAGGATAGTCATAGTGAGGTTATGTTGAATAAAATACAAAACAATGTAGAAATTTAAAACATTTTTATTTTCAGCATTTACAATAATAGTATAATTTCTAAAAATCATCAAAATAAAAAATATATAGAACAAAAGTATAAAACAAAATATTTTACTACCTAAATACAATTACAACAACGGATAAATAAATCATTCAGTTGAATTTTTTGAAACAAAGAATTCAAACATGTGAACTGAGTACATGACGTGATAACGTACAAGAAAATCAAATTAAAAATTGTAATATTTAAGTATAGTTCAACAAATGAACAATTATATTTATGTATTGTAGACTTTTTATCAAGGTTATCATATAAAAAATATCATTTAAATAGTCAACAATCTATAATAGTACCTGTAGTACTATTGTGAACTACTGAATGAACCATGGCTAGTATTAAATATATGTATTTAAAGGTGTATTTATATTTAGCCATGTACTGAACTGCCAGTACACCAGTTCAGTTTGGGTAGTATATATAGATAATATTTATATTTAGTGCCATAGTTCAGTACTCAATAGACAGTTTACCATTATGTCAATGAATATTTATTTCGTAATTTCGTGGTTGGTTAAACTGTTTATTTGAACATATGAACACTATAGTACACCGAACTACTCTAAAGACGTGACGTAAAAATGTTCGTAGTTCGTTCAGTAAACGAATAGTTCAGTTGACTTTCGTTCAATAGACGTTTCGAACATTTTGATGAACTAGTTCAATTTGTATGGTCGTTCGTTCACTAACCGTTCGTTCAGTAACTCATCGTTCAGTGAACTAGTTCGTTCGTGAACGACTCATCTCTACTTTCAATCACTATTTGTCTGTTGTCATTTGAACACGACTGTGTGTGGTAGTGTAATTAACGCTGACTGACTACTCTTTTCAAAAGTACCTAATAATATTTTATTATTGTGCGCGAAGATCGACCATTATTCGTTCGCCGTCCGGTGTGCTCTTAAATGGTACGGAATAAAGTCTACAACAATTAATCTACGTGTATATTTTATTTTATCGCTGTCGCCAAAGTTTTGTTCTGTTGACCGTTGTCTACGTGTACATTTTTGGTATTACAACCACGTGTTCAACGTGATCGTAGAAAGAGAGACGGTTCGTGCGGACAAACAATAATTTTGTCTATTTATTTAATGGCCATATTACAATAGTGCCTACGCGTTATTATTACGATAAATGTAATGGCTTATGTTTTGACCGTGCATTAATAATTGTAACGGCGATCGTTGAAACGAGGCTGTTGTCGACAGCGGTGACTAAAACCCCATTTTGTTTATTTTATGTGAATAAAATATAATACGTACGAATTCGAGTAATAATTCACTGCTATTTTGACAGCGCATTTGCAAGTATTATTATTATTCGTGTTTTCATTATTAAAACACGTGGTATCTAAAGCTTAAAAAAAAAAAGAATTAAAATAGGTACCAACGTCAAATTGAGGTTTTATACAGATAGAAAACACACGTGTTAACTAAACATACAACATTTTATTTAAAAAATGAGTTATATGGTTAACAAAAAAACACTGTACAAAATCTCTATACCTAATTAATACAAGTTATTTAATTTAGCTTGGAGTATACTCATAGTATGTACTTTAAATTCATAATATAAAATGGGAATGTAAATATTTACTCTCATAAAAGACATGTTGAAAATAAAGTATGTCAAGTGTATAAAAATCGTAAACACTGAAATTTTATTAACCAAACATGTTAAGGTATACCTACATTTTCTTATAAATCATTAATCTATTATGTACAAAATTTAGAAAATGTGAACAAGAAATTATGTAATGAGTCTACAGTTGACTTATACACAAAATTCTTGGAAATTTACCATATTGTTTAATATCAAAGTTATTTACTTTATAAATTGATTTCAATTATTAATTGTCTATTTTATAAAAAAAGCTGTTTTTGTCGCTTTATTGGCTATTCACTAGTGATTGAAGCATTAGTTATTGTCATTCCTAGTTGGAAGGGTCAAAAAATAAGAACTCGACTGTTGAGTTTATCCTTATGTCCTTAATTAATTCATTGATAATATATTCAGTGATTAACGATCAAAATTCTGTTCAAAGAATCATTTTGAATAAAAAAACATATTAATTAAGAAGGTCCAACAAAAATAATATTATACTTTGTTAAGCATTCTACCGGCCAGACTATTGTATATACAAATTGAAATAATCAATGAATACTTAAAAATATTAATAAAAAAAAAAAAATAAAGTTGAATTTACACACAAAAGAGCTTATAGATGCTATGATATCTCAGTCAACTACACAAATCAATCTTTTGGAAAGTGTTTTGTTGATTACCTTGTTATAATATTATTAAATTCAAATTCAGATAGTCGATAAGAAAAATGTTTTCAATGGTAATACTTGGAAAAAAAGAAATAGTTTGTAGATGGCTTTACTCTGAATAATTGCATCTCATTTTAATAATCTTTATGTAATTTAATTAAAATTTAAATGTATTTTTTTGTATTTATTCATTTGTTGTACTATATACAAAATGTCAACAAAAGAATGTTAACTTAACTATGCTTACAGGAGTAGTATCTATATATTTTATTATTGTAGATAATAAATATTAAAAATAAATAATTCGATGTTATACTTACCAAGCTAAATACAATAATATGATTTATAGTTATATTACTCTAAAGGGAAGTATCTACATTACTTGGTCTATAATACTATGAATAATTGTGGCTCAATAAATTTAGAGTGATAATTGCTGTTATAGCTTTAAAATAATTGAATAGTTCCAATTACTATAACCCTCCATAGAATATCTTAGTATTATAAAATAATATAATTATAATTCAAGACAACAAGTAATATTTAATTAAACTTGTTTGTTATTTTTCAGAAGGTTCGTTGGGGCAACCCCGTTGAGTAGGAGCTACCTCCATTCAACAAGTTGTAGTAAGGTTACTACTTCTTCTTGTTGGAGGCACCTCCGCGCGCCCGGCGTGCGACGGAATCTTTATTCCTAAACGCACTGGCACTGGGCGCAGCACTGCTGCTGGCGCCAAGCGCCCCGAGGTCGTGTGACCCGGATGTACGTTTGACACCAACGGCTGGCGTGACAATCGTCACAGCCTTAGTCGCCACCTCCGGCTGACCAGAGGGAGGGACTTGCAGGAGGCATACAAACTCATATGCCTCAAGCGCCGCAAGGGCGGCGGACCAGATGATATCTGTCCGTTTGCCACCGTTGCTCTGTACGAAGCCTACATAAGACTTCAGTACTGCAGCAGCGCGGTCAGTTTTTGTGTCGCTACTTTCACGACCAGCTTGAACACGTTTGAACTGCCCTTCCGGTTTAACAACCAGATAGAGTCAGGACTTACGTAGGCAGAACGTTCTGCCGCGGTCAAGCCAAACTGACTGAGCTCCTTCTCTGTTTTGCAGGCGAGTGTGCAAGAGAGATCTTCTCGAATCACAGCACACAGCTGGAGGTAGGAGCCAGGGAGTGCAGCGGTACCCTCATGGACAACAACGTTCCGAGGGCCGTTCACTGCGGCACCCTTTGACTGTTTGAACTTCGCGTGAGCAGCTTCGACCCAGGAGTCGAAGGCTTCCGCAGAAGTCCAGTCTACCACCGGACCTTCCGGGGATAGATTTTCAGACAGGTCAACGCATCTCAACAAACCGCTCGCCGCCAAAGCGGGCAAACCCTTGTTAACCATGCGTTGCGCACTGGCAAACTCATCCGCAGTCATGTTATCGACACGGTCGATGACCTTTCTGCGGGTGATCTTGCAGACCACGCGGGCGAGCTCGCCCGCCGGTCCTTCCGACGTCAGAGTCCGGAGCGCCTTCGTCAGAAATTTCTGACGAGCGAGCGCCTCCGGCGTCTGAGGGACGGAAGCAGTGCGGCCGGCCCCACCGTCAGCGGGTTTTTCACCAATGGATATCTTCTTATTGCCAAATTGTAATAACATATCTGCTGGAAAATTGGCCATTATTACAAAAAAACTCATATTTTGATAAATTTGTGTTAAAAGTATCCGGTCTTTGATGTTTAAAATATAAAATCGGAACCTTTCCATCCTTTTTGTTGTTTCATGCGTTCTACCTATAGTTGAACACTTTAAAGTCATTTTCATGTTGCTTAGTTAAATTTTCATTTATTTATAATTTCTTTTGAAGTTGTATAATCCAGTGTAGATGAGAGTCAAGGGCCATTCTTAGATATTTAGCTGAATCTTTTTGTGGGGTTGGTGATTGATTCAGTACCATTTGTATGTTTTTCTGTTTGTGAAACCTGGTTATAGTTTACTGGCAATTGGTAATTTTTGGTATTGGTTTTATTGTTGCTTAAAGTAGTGAGTAAATCTAAATTATTTTCATGTTCTCATATTTTATTCTTTGACATCTCATGTAAAACATTGGAATCCAGAAAGGTCTCCGTTGAGAGTGGGTGCAACCTGGTTGGCCTATGTATACTTACATCAGAATCATATTTTTCATTAGAGAAGGAGTCTTCGGTCTACCATGTTTTCTCTATCACCTTACTCATACTCTTCTGAACAGAATCCTATAAATAAAACGTTTAAGTGTTAATGTAGTAGAATAAATTTAGCAAAATTAAAGCGTGTTAATTTGGGGGGGGGGGTTAGCGTCAATTGGTGGTTTTATAAAGTAAATGAAAAAAATAATAATAAAAAAAAGGTAATAAGGGCATTGTATTTGAGTGTGTAAATGATGGTAATTGAATGCCCTGTCTGCATTACATTATTTTGCTACAATATATTGTTAGATTGACGTGAAACTATGTATTTAGTTTTGCATGTATAAATTGAAGTTTTACTCACCTTCTTCGTCGACAGATGTGTTATATTTGAATATTAGATGACTTGGTGTTATGAGTCGATGAACATTATTAATTACGATCTGATTTACTCTTTACACAAGTTATGAAACATTATAGATGTACTATAGTTATTGTCCAGTTCTCCTGCTGTCATCGATATTGACTTCGTGTGCCTTGAAGCGTTGAGGTTGGCGATGTTTTTTTGTTTTACTTCTAACTTGTATACTGTGTGGGCGTTGTGGTTTTTATGCGCGTTATCCCCACTACATGATGTCATCTGGCGCATGTTAAATGTTGAGCATCTTTCAACTAAAATTAAACAATATTTTTCCAATGCATTTCTGTTTTTGGATTACACCTCGCGGTCGTCATACCGCTGGTGGTAGTAGCATACTAGGTGCGTGTCTGCGCTTTTCAAACATCGGTATTTAATCCTTCTAAAGTAAACATGTACTTTTATGTGGATTAATTCATACACGTAAAAGAGACTCACGTTCGAACACGCATGTTTAATGTTAAGCGTTTTTCATCTAAAATTAAACAATATTTTTCCAATATTTCTAAAATATTTTGTGGATGTATTTCATTTATATTCATACTTGAGAAATATAGCTTTTTTTTTATATTATTATTTAAAGTCATTATCTTATCTCCATAATCTATATGAGCATTATTTTTGATTAAAAAATCATTTCTTAATATATTATTGGGCTTGAAAGGTTTTTGACTGTATATGTTAAAATATGAAATATGTGATTTTCGATAGTTAATTCAATGTGTGTTGAGCCACAAACCATAAGTGGTTGATTATCCAGTCCTACTAAATTAATTGTTTGATTCTTTGGTAAAATATCATGTTTTATACAGCATATGTTTAATACCGTATCTATAAATATTGGAATTTCTTTTTGGTTTAGTTGTGCATATACGAGTATATGCTCTAGTGTTAGTTATTCGAGATTTTTAATATGTTTGTTATTTTCATTTGAGAGTGTAATGATATGCTTAAATTTACATATCATAAATTTTGTAAATTCGTTATTTTCATTTAATAAAATATATAACGGTCGAGTTGTCGTACGCATGTAATAAAATCTAAAATAACCCCAATAAATCATGTCACTGGTGATTGGAACGATTTCTATTATCTAGTCGCGTACAGGATACTGTACGGGATTATAACGGTACAGCGTAACACATGCAACTTCTTTCATGTGCCGCCGGAGACGGGGGATGGTCCGGTCGGGGTCGCTTTCACCAGGGAAGAAGACAATTTTCTTTGGGGACACCGACACCTTTGATCGGGCCGCCGATGACTCTGGCGGACCTGGCCTAAATCGTCTCCTCTCATCAGTGCATGAGCACCCTCCATAGTGAGAAGTGCATGAGCACCACCCAGACAGACAAGTGCAGGAGCACAGCTGAATTACTCGCAACCACTCAAAGGACATTGCCTGCGATAACTTTGCTGTTTCTTTTTCATATAACGAAATTTGTCAAAGTGTTTAATTATTTCTTTCTTGAGTGATAAAAAAATTAATAAACTACATCCTTGTCACGTCGACTACAACCAGAGATAGCTGCGGACAAGGTAAGGTGCATGCGCACCCACATTTAAATAATAATAGCATTGTAGAGTTTACTTGATCGTTCTCGAAGCTCGACCTCGAGAACCCTCCGACCATCAGGAGGAAGGTAATTCCACAAATTTAGAGTAATAAAATATAGGCTAAAATAATCAATAGACTTCTAACAACTTACAAATATATTTGAGGCTTAAACTACTTAGCTTAAATCAAAACATTACTTTTAAAAATAAAAATATTAATCACGTATTAATATTTTTACCTTAACTACTAAGCTTATTTTTAGTTACTTTATTTTTGCGTTATTACAAGAGTTTGACTGACTTAAGGTAATTCGTGGTCAACCCTATAGTCTAACCTCAGTTTGAGTTCTTTTGAATTGGTGTTTGGTTTAAAACGGTTTTTTTACCATATGGCCTGATTTTTTACATAATTGATATTTAATAATATTTCGGTTTTGGTAATAACAGTTCTTAGTTACATGACTTGAGATTGCATATTATCGTATTTTGTTTTTTATTTTAATTTGTTTTTTTACAATTAATTACCGTGTGTCCTAGTATATCACATAGTTGGCATTTAATATGACTGAAATTTAGTTTCTTAAAACAATTGTTTGTGTTATGATTATTTAAATAACATAATATGTCACATTTTTTTTAGCATGATTAAAATAATTTGATTTTTGTTTATCCGGTGTATTTAAAGACTTTTGAATTATTTGTTTTAGTTCTTTAATTTCTTTAGTTATTTTATTTTCTTCTACATTTTGACTATTAATTTAATTTAATTGATTTTTTATAATATCGGTTTTGAATTATGAGGGAGTTAGAGGTATACATATGACCTGTGATTCAATCTGATTCGTATTTTTTTATATTTGCTTAAAACTCTTAAAAATTTGTATTACCCGAAATGTCTATATATCTAGAAATATTCGGTTTAAGCCTTTTCATGATATTACGAACGATTTCCTCTTATGACATGTTAGGTTATAAATTTGTATTGATTGTTTTTTCATGATAGAATTATTGAGAAGGCTGGTTCAGAATGATATCGCTGGGAGTAAGAATATAATAGAACAGGAGTTATATTTATAAGGATAATGAAGAGTTTGAAATTTTTAGTTGATGAAAGGAATGAAATGAAGTAGGATTTAGATAGTAGTTATAGGGGCCTTTAGTGGTCAGCCGAAAACGAAAACAAATTTTTTGTTTTAATAATTAGAACAGTGATTTTTTAATGAATTGGGAGGAAAAATCATGGAAATTTAAACAAATGATTTTCGAAAAAATAAGAATGTAATTGATCAGGCTTTTAATCTGCAATTTTTTTTAAATAGTTAAACAACTTTATAATTGTTTTGTACCTCGCCTTGTAATGGATTGTATCTTCTTAGTTGCCGTGAATTCGCTTGTGGTGGTTTGGCTGTCTTATTGCCATACGGTCCGACTGCGCAAGTCTGCCCTTGATGGGTCTTACTACAGTCGTCACGTAGGCAATAGTTCCTGAACTGCGCAAGTCTGCCCTGGGTGGGTCTTGCTGTAGCTAGGTGCCGTACATCAGAGGTCCCAAAAACCGCGCTAGTCTGCCTTGGTAGGTCTTGCTACGGTTGAGGTAGGCTGAATACTGATTGATTTTGTGCTCCGCACTGGTATTTATAGGCGGTGGCGCTGTGTAATCGCTGAAGCCGCCCGCGTTAGTCTTGTGATTGGTTATTGCGGTCGTAACTACGCCCTCCGTGGTTTGTGTTTCGTTGATGCCTGAACATACGCAATCCCTGGCCTGTGATTGGCTAAAGCGCGTGGGCGCGTCCCCGTTCTATCATAGAACGCGGGACCGGCCGTTTTGTAAAGTGTGGCAGACTTTGCGCCCAGCGTGCAGACCCGGGCTCCTCCGGCGCAGAGGGCGTGGGTCGCCGAACGCTTTGTCCTTGTTCATCCGTGAGCCCTTATGCCGTTATTGGTATAATGAACATTTATGACAGTACATAGATTCGGCCCTTTTTAATTTCGATACCATTTCGAACTATGAAAATATTCATATCTATATATTTAATAACCGTCTTCTGTTAAACAGTTATTAATATCATAAAAGTTGTCAATATAGTGATAAACAATATTAAATTTGGCACATAGCATTATATTTGTAATTGCATCATGTAATAACTTTCCAAAGACTGGATTCTGTTAACTGTGAATAATTGTAAATAATTAAAAATGTATACAGTGTATAATATAAAAATAGTCTTACTCACATTACGTGACAAACATTCCGAAATATTTGTTCTATTTATAATGTTATGTATGTCAATTGTTTTAAAAGTTTTAAAATTGATTAAGAAATGTATAACTGAGGTGAGTCTCACGTAGAGTACACGTAAGTGAGACACGCATGTTAAATGTTAAGCGTTTTCAACTAAAATTAAACAATATTTTTCCAATATTTTTTCAATTTATATTCAATGCATTGTGCTATTTTTAATTAAATGATAACATCGAAGACTTATCAGTGCGTTGCAATTAAACATTTTCCCCTAATACATGAACTCATAATATTTATTCAAATATTCTACGACCACGTTACATTTGTTAAATGCTCTCACAAACCCTTTAAATATTGCTGCTGAAAAGTCACTGACAACATGTGCCATGAATTTTGTACTAAGTACACTGATGTTCATAGAATGTTTGCAACTCCACTAACCAATTTGATATCGCATTAACAGTCTGCGTAGTCGACAGATATTCTGCTCACACGGCGACAGCCACATAATACAATAGTACTTTTTTTTTCTTTTTTCAGTTTTGAATAGCGTTGGATCTCGTGTAGTTTCTCTTACCAATCCGATAGTCGCATCTATATGAATCTTAATACATTTTATTTTTATTTTAACCTTTATTTGTTCTTGACTAAACAAATAAGTTTCAAAATCTTTCTCTTTTGGATCGGATACATATTGAATAAATTCTGGACAATTATCTTTCAATAAATACATATCAACCCTGTCTTCAGCCGCTCAATCTTCAATACTCTTTTGCTCGTGAGACACCTTATAATATACACGATCAGACCTGATGTTACACAAGTTACCCGCACGATTTAGTTTACTAGGAGATGCTTTTAAAATATATTTTAGACGTAAACTCATCGGTGGGCAGTACATTGACATTTGTTTTTGTATTTGTCTTTTTTTTTCTTTCAAGTATGTAGGTAGTCAGTTTATCATTGTGGCTATAACTGTGACTGTTATTCAAAACTGTAATTTGTGCCGAACTATCACAAGTTTAAACTGCTTACAAGATTCATATCGACATATGCTATAACATGTTAAATGTTTCTCGGTAATATTTTTATTCTCGATAGTCAATGCACAAGAGTTATTAACAATTTCAAAATTTTCATGTAACAAATCATTTATTTCATTTTAAATGACATTATATTTTTTCATTGTGTTTTTTCCATGTGCTTAAATTCTTCATCAAGTATGTTAATAGTTCCTTCCACAAAATTACACTTTTTGTAACACATTACCTTTTTCATTTTATTTTCGTTATTGAGTGATCTTAAAGGGATATACATTATTTGAGTTCTTTCTTTTAAGTTCTAACGCTTTCAGATCTGCTTCTGGTGTGTTACGCGATATAGATTTAATTCTCGTCTGGGATAAACAAAACTCCAGTGAATGAAACATTTAAACTACGCTTAGGGGTGGCTAACATTTCTTAATTGTTATAAATTGCTTTAGTAAAAACTGTTTTGTTATTATGGCTGATTTATTCTGGCTTGTTACATACGATATAGAGTCATACATCTTTTTTGGGGTATACAAGTCATCTCCAGTACAGGAAATATTGATTTTACATTTAGGGGTTACTAACTTTTCCTAAATGACATTAATTTCTTCTGTCACATAACATCCATTATCCTCGATTGGTAAAGAAGTGTCAATACTATGTCTATCAATTTTAAATTCATTTTATTTTTATCAAATCTATGTACAATGTACATATTATCAACTGTGACCGATTCATAATCATTGTCTTTTTGTCTGTAACCATCTGTATCTTACTCGTTTTTTGAGTTCGTAGGTAATTCATGTAAATCTGCTTTTGGTGTATTACTTATATCTATGGAATTAGACCTCTTTCCAGAAGAAAACAACTTCTCAGCTAAGACAATAGCTGATTTCTGCTTAGGGGTAATAATCATTTCCTCATTGATGTTAATAAAACTGCATTAATAGAAACGTTATTTTTATATTCAATTTCTACCGTTGTATTACAGCAATCATCTTCAATTTGAATAGGAACACTAAGCAAACCATGTTTATACTTAATACAATTACGTTAATTAATTCCTAGAACATATTCATTCAAACATCTGCAATATCATTGGATGTATAATTGTTTTTTTTTTTTTAGGAGAATCGTCTGAACAATTTTTTCTTACAAACACCACCGCACCTTATTTAGTTCAGTTGTTAAGGATAGGTTTCTTTTGATAACTAAAAGATTTCATAATTTTTTTCTGTTTGCTGCATACATATCAGTATAACGTCATCGCTTGGATAGTTTAGTCCACCTTTTTCTTCTCCTCTATTCTTAATAGCAACATGAAAATTATAAAATAATTCTTTATTACTAGAGCACAAAGATTGTAGGCAAGTTTGACACTGAATAGTCGATGATAATTTGTGAACAACAAATTCATCTACCTATGTATATTATAATTTCTTTGGTGAAATTAGAAAAATTATAATTTGTTTTGATTGTAATGAATTTATCAATCTCCTTGACATTTTCTTCTATGGAAACTAAATCAACATTGTTATTAAAGGCAGAATTATTTATCATTTTAATAGGATCTGAGGTGGAATAATATAATATTTCAATATGATCAAGAGGGAATACAATTCCTGTATTAAAGTTTTCAATATCATGTGTATGAACAACTAACTTCTTGTATGCAGATTGAAATTTTCGAGAGGTAGGATTATTATTATAACCTTCTAACGATCTAATAGTACCGAAAAATAATTCCAAATGGTCCTGGCTTATTTTGTACATTTTTAAATATTCCAACTTCCCAAATTTAATTAAACTTTTTTTTGAGCCGATAAATTACGGTTTCAAGTTAAAAACGGACGGGCACTTATCGCATTTAAACATACTTAAAATGAACAAATTATATTACTTACAGTTTATTCATTTTGGGGCCTCCGCCGCTCCCGGGGCCTCTGCCGTTCCTGGGGCTACCGCCGCTTCCGGAGCCTCTGTTACCGGCGGTATCGGCGCCGACGCGTCTTTTTTTTTTTTTTTTCTTGCCTGAAATATTAATCTAATTAAATATACTACCCACGATGAGCACATGGCAAGTATAATGCAATAAATATTAAATAAAACACTCACATTTTCTAGCTATGTGGCCGTAGCCGTTGCAATTGAAACAACCTGAAATAAAACAAAAAATGATACATTTTTTATGAAACCGTTGACATGTGATCAGTTAGCTTTAAATAAACTTACGGCGTACGGCCTGTTTGCCCTGTTTAGGCCTGGCCTCGATCTTGCCCGGGTTTTCAGCATCATTCGCACCATATATATTGATGCTGAAACCCGGGCAGTTTTCAATTGAACCGAATGAGATTCGTTTGTCCATGCTGAAATAAATTATAAATAATTTAGTCAAATATCACAAAGTTTTCCCTAACGTAACTATTATCCATTAGAAAATGTATTAATAAATATCATGTACTCACGTCGGCGTTTCGATTGTTATTAAACGGCTTTTCCAATTTCCTATGAGTGTGTCCGATATTTCGTATATAGCCGCCGAATACCACATATCATGTTGGTTACGACGGATACCACGTTTGAATTTCGCATTTCATGTTTACAGTGTCAATAGTCTTTGGACGGCGTGATATTAATTAATATATATATATATATTAAGTGTAACATTTCAATACATACACTGTTATGAGGATATACCAATATATATTATATACACTTACTTATATTACCGTGTGCGTATAATTAAGCAGAAGTATTATGACTGAATATAATATGTTACAATACAGATTGGATGGAGATGTTATTATAGTAACTTAATATTAAATTTATTCACAAAGATTCTTCTATTTTCATCATTTTTATGTGAAAATGGAATAAAAAAAAAAAAAATAAATGTATTATACGCAATAGCTCATGTAAATTAACCAATACCTATTACCTATTATAAACGTATGTTCCGCTAGCAATATTTGATAAGGTAGTGCAGGGTTCCCAAACACGTGAAAAAACTACAAAATACACAAAAATCATATTTAACCAATAGATAGCGCAAAACACTAGCAATACAAATCAAATTAAACAATATCCGACACCTACGAGGTACGCGAGTGACCAAGTTTGGTATTTTTTTTAAAACCCTTACAAGTCCGTCTCCACTTTTTAAGTGGTATGAAAATTTTCGTTATAACACGGACAATTTGAATATGCAATCAGAATGCGGCGAGTCGGCCCGGAAAATTGTCAGGAGCTCGTGGAAGGACGGCCAATCGTATCGAAATACGAGGTACGCGGGCGACCAAGTTTGGTATTTTTTTTTAAAACCCTTACAAGTCCGTCTCCACTTGTTAAGTGGTTTCAACGTTTGGCAATTACGCTGTCAGCATAAAAAATAGTTTATTTAGAAATAATTTTTCATCAAATCTCATCGATAGGTAATACATCTATGTAATGTTTATACCCCTCGTTTAGCATTAAGAATATATAAGCAATTTCGTTGTATACTTATATAAAAATATGAGATACGACCATAATTTTTAAAATGTACGACGTAGTCAGTCGATCACTCGATCGTAAGCCATACAATTTTTAATAAGTCGTTTTACTCTAACACTATATTTTATGATCCTTCGTTAAGTAAAGCTTTATTAACTACCTAGCTATTCAGTATTCGACTCAATCAATAAATTAAATTTATCAACCAAAATTGCGTTGATATTTGATTTTCATTCCTTAAGAAGAACCCACTACCAAACAATTAAACAACCGTACAAGATCTGACTGGAAACGGGATATAAGTATATAACAGTGTTAAATATCAACTAGGTACCTAGGTATCAACAATTGTTCATACAACTGATGAACTTTGAATTTCAATCATCAAAATTAACGATATATACTCCTAAAAATGCCACACAATGTGCTAGAGAATAATCTTGTGGCATACTCATTAGTGGTATGTTAATAACTTCTAAGGACCTTCAAAAAAAAAACCATAACAATTAAAATTAAAAAAAAATTACTTTTATCCTGTTGATAAAAGTATTTACAAATCCTTTTAAAAAATCTATCACTGTTGATAAACAATTGTTTGCTGATTTAAAATACTTGAAAATGTAATATAAATTTCCTTATAAGTTGGTCTTATAGCAATTTAAAAATGATCAACGGAAATATATAGGTACAATTTTTTCTTAGTATTAACATTTGAAGTTGAAATATTGACCAAAAAAAGATAGGGTACATATGTAACATTTTATTTTTTTTGAAATTCTATAGATTTACTGTGAAAGTCAACGCCCAATATATAAATTATTTAATCAAATGAGTCCAGAATCTGAGCTTAAAAGTTTGTATTTTCTTAGAAATAAATAATATTATAGAAAATATTACAATTGTACCCAAACTCCGCTACTGTACCTTTGCGGTATTCATTTAATATAAATCATAATTAATAAGTATTTATATTTTACACCTGTGTTTCAGAAACCATAAGAACTGTGAGAAATCACAAAAATTGTATTGGTCAAGATATATGAAATTTTTTATGACTAACGCCAAGTTTCACAAAGAAAAAGAACAAAACAAAAATATTAATTCCAATTAATTTATATCTTATAAAGTATTGGTGTAATAATTTATTTTATTTTACATAGTTAAAGTTAATATTTTAATTGGTTGTATATATCGAGTAAAATTAAGTTCTAAATTATAATCTGGTGGGTAATACATAACAGATTTATCCAATCCTACTCCTACCATTATATTATTGTATATTACTATTATGTAGCTAATTATTATTTGATCATTCGATAATTTTATAATTTATTGTAAACATATTATATTATTATATTTATTTTTGTTACATTAAAAAACAAACAAAATTGTACTCAACCGGAGAATGAAATCATTCACTTTTTACATCAAAATTATTAATGAATGTATAAGTATAGCCCGTGTAGGTACACTTGCAAGTAAAATACCAAACTAAAATGTTGTTCCTATTTTCTTTGAAACTAATTTTCATATAAATAAAAAGTCAAGTTTTTGTTTTGTTTTTTTTTTTTTATTTTAAAACTAAAATTACATTTTAATTTAAATAATTACTCTTTTTTTCCTTCCTTTTGTTCCATCAGTTTTGTTTCTGGTTCATCTACAAAATAAAGTACCTACAATTAATTTCTGTTTACAAATTCAAAATCCTCAGATGATCTAATTATTGTCTAAATAATTAAATTAAAAATATATATTATTTTATCTAGATAAATATTTAATAATTTTATGTGTTTTACAGGGTATGCATAAAAAGATTCCAAAAAAATAAATATAAATGTGAACACCTAATTAGTAATTACCATGTACCTATAGGCTATAACAAAATATTATATTGTATATTATAATGAAAATAATAATTAATTGTTAATTGTATAAAATATAGATTGTAAATCTAACAAAATTATAAATATAAACACAATAATATGATATATAAATATTGTGTTATAAGTTATTAGTAAAAAACATAAGTCTTAGGTATATACATACTACTATAACAGATAATAATTATAAATAATAATAAACAGTTAAATATAATTGTTAATTGTATAAGAGGCCAATATAGTTAATTTTATAAAAGAAAATCTTAAAATTTCAAATATAAATAATCTATATAACTTATAACACATTAAATCATGACCTATACATAATATTGTGTTCATATTTATATTTTTATTTGATTTACAATCTATATTTTATACCATTGACAATTAATTATTATTTTCATTATAATATACTAATTACTAATTAGGTCATTATAGGAGTATAGTATATTTCTGGACTTTTTTCCGCGATTCGTTCTACAGTGTTGTGTATTTGTGTACTAAAATGTGTTTGAAACTTACAATTTGGTGTTTTAAATCTCCGGTTTCGCGGTGGCCTAATTTTAAGTGGCGCTCTTTGCCCTTCTGAAACATAGATTTATCGATGAATTTAAAGTACCTTTTTAGTATTTTAACATAATGATAATACTTATGTTATTGTTTAGATTCACACATAATAAGTATAAAAATAAAAAGATATATGTCTGCTAAGTACCTACTTATGTTTAATAATATACCTGTTCAAATTAATAAAATCAAAATCATTAAATTTAGCACATGGGTATTAATATTATAAAATATATTATTTAATGAAATTTGTGAATTTTAAACTACACATACAATCATCATCAAGTACTTTAATCATATAGCTACAAACCATAGATATTTATACCCATCACTGTATAATTGTATAACATTATCTTAATTATATTATAAATGTAAAAAATAAATAAATAAATCTTACTCGTCGGCTTATGGAGCGTGGTATTCTTTAAATGAGCTAGTTTGCGGCACTTCGCCGTCCTGTGCCCAGCCATTTCGCATATAACACAGTAATCTGTAATCAATTATAATTAATATGTTTTAATCTTGGTACATTATATTAACTAAATATTAATATTTATTGAATAAATCATTTAACTTACTAAATTTCGATTTTTTGGGTGACTGGTGGTGGTCAGGTAGGGGGGGCTGGGGGTGGTATGGAACGGGGGGCTGGTGGTGGTAAATTACAGGAGGCTGCTGCTGGTATACTACAGGAGGCTGCTGCTGGTATACTACAGGAGGCTTTTCTCTTCTCTACATCGTGGTGTGAAACATAATTATATTGATAAAGGCGACGAGACTTGATAACGCGGAGGTAAAGTATACATTATGGATGTCTTGAACAGACTTAACTGTTATGAACACCACCGCGTGTGCCTATGATGCTTATATACTTCGAGTTTCTAAATTCCCGCGGGCTTGCGCTGTTATCCATATTCCTGCGTATAACACAATACCATATAATATATTATAAAAACTCGCTCATAAACCGAGTGTCTGCGCTGTCGTCGTCGTATTTGTTGTGTCCCGTGAGACCCGAGAAAATCGGGCGGTTGCACAACCGCTGAGAAAGTCGAGCGCGTCGGCGACCGAGCTCACGTCGATCCCACGAACTCGTCTCTCCATTCAGGGTTAGGTTCGAAAATGTGTGCGCCGGTGACATGTACCTTCGTGCACTATCTCCTATATATATGTTATCCTCTTCGCAGAGTCCTGTATCGTCACCGTCGTTCAGCCTGAATTCTTCGGCCAAAGGGGGGAAGTTGTCGGAAGCCAGTTATTCTACTCGCGAGACGGAACATCCGCTTAAAAAAATGCTCTTCGTGCCGCGCCACACTTCGGTCACATACTTTATTACGTTTAATCAATAAAACAATAAATAAAATTATATAAAACAAGTTGAATAGCTAACTGCTATGTTATGTTTATCAGCACTGAGACTTGACTATAAACTCGCGACGATGTGGCAGTAACAAACTCCACTACGAGCAATAGTTGTACACTTTACTTAACTACATATTAGAACTATGATAACCTCCTAAAAAAATACTAGGTTATCTACTCGTATTTATATGAATTCTCAGTGTCGTACAGGGGGCTAGTACAGTTCGGCCCCGAGATAACAGGCAGAATAATTTTCATGGAATTATCATGGAATAAACGAATAAATCGGGGACGAACTCAAAAGCAGGTGTACCAACATTAAAACACAAAATATCCCAATGCATTTCCCAAATTTATGTATTTTCAACTTTAAAAATTATTGTATACTTCAAATTTATGTATTTTTAAATTCAAATATTATTGTATTTAGCTTACGAACTGTTTTCCGGGAAAACCGTCATAGATAGGACAAAAATCATAAGGGGTAAAATTGATCCCCGTTGAATACTTTGTAAGTTCTATAGTTTAGATTTTTCGAAAACGTGTTATTTAGGTTTTTTAAAAACATCGTATACGTCAAATGGCTTTTAAAAAAAAAAGATTTAAATAATGACTTTTTGGAAAAATGAAAACCTGATCCTAGTGTAGAATCTCTCGGAGAATAAATCAACCTCTATGCAAAATGTTCGTTCGACCATCGGTTTACCGGGAAAATTGACAATTTCGTAATTCGGAAAATCGCGTTTTTCAGCTGTATCCCGAGAAAACCGTCATAGATAGGACAAAAATCATAAGACGTAAAATTGATCCCCGTAGGGTACTTTGTAAGTTTTAAATTTAGATTTTACGAAAACGAGTTGTTTAAGTGGCATATAAACAAAAAGTTCAAAATAATTATTACTTAAAACATTAAACAAACGTATGGTTATACGAAAAATAACTTTATGTGTTATTCAACTTTTTGCTTCTCAGATTACCGGTGAAATAATGGTCGTAGGTACTTCGACCATAGACCCTTTTTGAATTGTCGTACGCTAAAATACCAGAATCTCGAGTTTCATAGTGATCGATCGAAAATTCAAAATCCAAAAAACACGTTACTACGTAATTTTCTAAGTACAAAAAACATACGAAAAATCATAACTCCCGAACCAAAAGTCGCATAACGTCGATCTCGGAACCCATCGATTCGGCGCAAAGTCCTCTATAATATTCAATTACAAAAACGGTTTGTTGCGCCCAAATCTTAGTGCCAATTCCAAAAAAACCGAAAAAAATGTAAATTTTGAACTTTTGAAGCCCCAAATTACAGGGAAAAACGGCTTCTACGGTCTCGACACAAGACGCCACATTTGATCACCGACCTTCAAACTACCCAGTTCCCGAGTTTCAGAAACATTGTACAAAAATTAAACATTTTCAAAAATACGCCTAGGGGGGGGGGGTGTTCAAAGACCCTCGACTTCGGGAATGCGTCTTAGAAGAGCCTAAACCGAAACGTTTGGTGAAGCAATGGTCCCCCTAAGTTGAAACCTGTCCGAAAAATACTAGATTGTCTAGATTACCTACCTATTTGTGTATTTATATTATACTAAAATACAGTATTTGTAATTAAGGTGATTTGTTTTGAATGAAGGAAAACGATTTTTGTTATCCGACAACTCAGATTTACTTTTAAATTTTTAAACGATAGATAAATAAGAATGTTCGGTGTGGATGAAGGACTTAGTATTTTAACAGAAGCAAGCTGCAAATGGTATTGTGACTGAAATTTTAACCTCAGTACTTGACTATTTTATATTTTTATGCAGTTATATGTTTATTTTTTTTATGCATACATAATAACTTAATTTATGACAAGTCTCAAAACCCTTAACGCTGAACAATAGGTATAGTAATTACAATATAACAAGGTCAAATATTATGTTTTCTATTCAGAATTATTGTGGTCGTCCATTTGCGGACGATATTAATCACACATAAGAGAACGAGAAATTGTGAACCCAAAACTTTATCGGTAGAGAAATTTATGAGGATTCCATTTAAGTGGTCAGTGTAACAAATCTTCCAATAGTTAAATATATAGCTTTCAAAAAGCATAAAAAAACCAAAAAACAATACAAAATTTGCTTTATCAATTATTATAGATTATAGATTAGTATAACCATGGTTGTATATAGTTTTAGAAGGTTACCATTTCAAATCTTAACCAATATTTGAGGTTATTAATTTATTTTTTATTGTTTTTAATTTCATGATAAAGAAAAAATGATTATTATCAATTTTGATATTTTTGATTTAATTTTTAAGTATTTAAAGTATTTTACATTTTTTGTTTTATTTAATTGAATAATAATTTCACTACAGTGTACAGTATACAAATTTCAAATCTAAACAGTTCTCCTTAGATGTGGTTTATATAAGTCGTTCATAGTTATTGGCTATTGGTTATCATTTGTGTATTCTGTAGATTTTATATACTATTGAAGTATACCTACTCTATAAGCACACCACTATAACACAAGGATTTTTGCTATATTATATTGGAACAAACTTTGTGTGGAGAATATGAATAATATTGATTATAGTATAGTAAATACAAATAATACAAAAAAAAGAAGAATTTGAAGGGATACTGAATCATACACATTCAAAATAACACAAAATTCAAAGTTTTACAACACCAGTCATTGAACAGTTTAACTTAGTCTTAGAAAATTTCAAACTCAGTATGTACTTAATTAATGATGAAATAGGTAGTTAGTTATATTGAAAAACTAGACAAATTTATCAGGTAATAGATTTTGTATATGCAATTGTATATAATAGTTACAACCTATGTAACAGTGTACAACAGGCAAGTAAAATAGTTAATTAAATGTATTAATTTAAAAATGTTAAAAAACAAAATATGATTTTTTATTATAAAAAAACAAAATATATACTTAATATGTAATATCGCTTTAGGTAATAGTAAAAGGAAAATATAATATAAAATAAAAATAAAATATATAACGAGGTAAAAATTAGAAAAGTAATTAAATGTAACACTTTGAAAATAATTAAAACAAAATATGATTTAACATAAAACAATAAAAATAGTTACTTACTAAGTATTAATATTATAAATAATTACTGTGGTAATATTATAAAGAAAATACAATACATATATAAATTATATAACAATTAAAAATATAACTTAGTATACAAAATAATATAAATAAAATAATTAATGATTATAACCATAATATAATACATTAAGAATTGATAAAATTAAATTACAACGGCTTCATGGCTGCGGATAAGGTCCAATTTCCCTTTGAACGTATCCATCATTACGATGACCGGTATTCTGCAAAAACAACAAGAGGTCTTGTTGTTCATTAAGGCGCTGGACATTTTGAGCAATAATATGAGTGGCAATAACTCGTTCCGATCTTGATATGCCGTCTCTCACCTAATAAAAATAATAATTCATATTATATTTTAAATTAAGTAAAACAAGTTAAGTATGTTAACCATTTACCCTGAGATTATTCCGTACTTGATTAAACTCAACTGAAAACTGATTTTCAATGTAAGTTAATTTTCCTGAAATAGAAGATGACATTATTATATATTACATACGTTATTATATCAAATTAAATTTTATATTATTTATCCATTATTTAATAATGAATAAAAATATGTAATATATTTTATTATAAATATAAATATATATTATTTAATAATATATAAATAATATAAAATTGATATGATATACTATAAAACTACAGCAATAAAGACAATTTATTTTACATCATGCTAAATATTAAATTAACTAAATGTTGAACCCAAGGCAAAACAATCAAACATAATTAATAGACTAGAGTGATATGTCACAGATTTGCCAGTACACAACTGATTTTCAACCCATTGTCTTGAGGAAGTGTCTTAATGAAATGTCCCGGATAACAAATTTTGGTTGTTGGTATATGGTTAAAAATTATTGTCTATTTTATAAATATATCAATTCATAATTGTATAAAATATTTTTAAAATTATTATTATTTCATGTATAAATGATTATTCATTTATAACAAAAATCTAGTTTTAAAATAATTGTGGTGTAATTAAAGAAATATATTATTAATTATTTTTAAGACACAAGCAAAAAACAAGACAATAAGAAATCAGTAACCATAGCACAAGCATTACACATAAAATCAAGTAACTACAATAATACACAAAAGCATAGATTATAAGGAAAGCAACAAATGGTTTTTAACTAAAATTAAAACACACATAAATTAACTTACTTATCTGTAACACGCTGTTGAACACATAAACCATAAACCATATAATCACAAACATTTAGGACAAAGTTACAACACATAAAAACACATCAGACGTTATCTGACTCACGGAGAAAATCCCAAATATTAGGATGGCGTCCCATTTGCGACAATAATGTTGAGTGGAATGATTCTAAATAGTTATTTGTACGATAGTCTTCTCCAAAAACACTGATAAACTCTGGACCAACCTGTAAAAACCAATAATGCTCAATATATCCAATTAAAAAATTTCTCATTCCCTGTTCGACTTCAGGAAATTGTTGAACATACTACATGATGGCCCTGAAACCATCATACATACAAAACCGTGGACATTGTGGATGACCCCTAACAGCAGGCAGATGAGGCAGTGCAAGAACCATTCTGAAAACACGAGCTGCTTCAGGATTTCTCTTGACTAAATCCAAAACACCATTCAATTTACGATGACAATACCGCACAATTGATTGGGTGTAATGGAACCAGCAACATCCTAATCTACTTTCTGGAAATGCTTGTTGAACTGCATTCATGAGTCCTTTTTCATAATCTGTAACAAATCGAATTGAATTATAATTTAAAGGTAAAATTTGACGAACAATATTAAACAATGTAACGTATGTTTCTTCTGTCCGACTTCTAAGAAGAACATACACCATTGGAAACGATACACTCTTAAATACCACTTGAAAAGTCAGAAAACTTCTCAAGTCTGCAGGAGTAGCAGGAACAGTCTTGAAAGTCCCGTCAATTCCAACTGTTGTAACTGTGGCCAACTCTTCTCTAAATCTCCTAATTGCATCTAGGTTTGCAAAAATAATTCCTTCGCTTGATCCATTGACTAGGAGTTCTTATTGGAAGAAATTTGACGGTGGTGTCTGAAGCGTTTGACTGTAGGCAGCATTCTCTGGTTGAGTCAATGCTTCGGCAACCTCATGGATGTCTTCGGGAATGCTTCCACCGTTTGGTTGACGTGACCTCTTCCATCTTCTCTGTCCTTGCATAAATGTGTAATTGTTAGCAGCTTCTGGATACCTAAAAAAATTTAATAAAAATTTTTTTTAATTTGTTCAATACAATTGTTTATTTCACTATAAACTTACTGTCAAACCACATTTTTAACTACACAAATAAATTATAATAATTATCAATAATACAAATTATTGAATGAGGCTGGTTTATCATTTAATAATATATTGTAAAATAGTTTTAGGTATTTTAAGAGGAAACTGATGATAATGTATAGTTGTTTGACAATTGTACAACGATGATAAGTACAACATAACCGAGACCTAATTGATTTATTTATTATGTAAAGCTTATAACATATTATAATAAGTACTAACCCATTAAATTAAAAGAAATATACCAAATAAACATATAATATATTATTATATACTATATTATTTATATATATTATAAATTAAAAAACATACGAAAAATCATAACTCCCGAACCAAAAGTCGCATAACGTCGATCTCGGAACCCATCGATTCGGCGCAAAGTCCTCTATAATATTCAATTACAAAAACGGTTTGTTGCGCCCAAATCTTAGTGCCCATTCCAAAAAAACCGAAAAAAATGTAAATTTTGAACTTTTGAAGCCCCAAATTACAGGGAAAAACGGCTTCTACGGTCTCGACACAAGACGCCACATTTGATCACCGACCTTCAAACTACCTAGTTCCCGAGTTTCAGAAACATTGTACAAAAATTAAACATTTTCAAAAATACGCCTAGGGGGGGGGGGTGTTCAAAGACCCTCGACTTCGGGAATGCGTCTTAGAAGAGCCTAAACCGAAACGTTTGGTGAAGCAATGGTCCCCCTAAGTTGAAACCTGTCCGAAAAATACTAGATTGTCTAGATTACCTACCTATTTGTGTATTTATATTATACTAAAATACAGTATTTGTAATTAAGGTGATTTGTTTTGAATGAAGGAAAACGATTTTTGTTATCCGACAACTCAGATTTACTTTTAAATTTTTAAACGATAGATAAATAAGAATGTTCGGTGTGGATGAAGGACTTAGTATTTTAACAGAAGCAAGCTGCAAATGGTATTGTGACTGAAATTTTAACCTCAGTACTTGACTATTTTATATTTTTATGCAGTTATATGTTTATTTTTTTATGCATACATAATAACTTAATTTATGACAAGTCTCAAAACCCTTAACGCTGAACAATAGGTATAGTAATTACAATATAACAAGGTCAAATATTATGTTTTCTATTCAGAATTATTGTGGTCGTCCATTTGCGGACGATATTAATCACACATAAGAGAACGAGAAATTGTGAACCCAAAACTTTATCGGTAGAGAATTTATGAGGATTCCATTTAAGTGGTCAGTGTAACAAATCTTCCAATAGTTAAATATATAGCTTTCAAAAAGCATAAAAAACCAAAAAACAATACAAAATTTGCTTTATCAATTATTATAGATTATAGATTAGTATAACCATGGTTGTATATAGTTTTAGAAGGTTACCATTTCAAATCTTAACCAATATTTGAGGTTATTAATTTATTTTTTATTGTTTTTAATTTCATGATAAAGAAAAAATGATTATTATCAATTTTGATATTTTTGATTTAATTTTTAAGTATTTAAAGTATTTTACATTTTTTGTTTTATTTAATTGAATAATAATTTCACTACAGTGTACAGTATACAAATTTCAAATCTAAACAGTTCTCCTTAGATGTGGTTTATATAAGTCGTTCATAGTTATTGGCTATTGGTTATCATTTGTGTATTCTGTAGATTTTATATACTATTGAAGTATACCTACTCTATAAGCACACCACTATAACACAAGGATTTTTGCTATATTATATTGGAACAAACTTTGTGTGGAGAATATGAATAATATTGATTATAGTATAGTAAATACAAATAATACAAAAAAAAGAAGAATTTGAAGGGATACTGAATCATACACATTCAAAATAACACAAAATTCAAAGTTTTACAACACCAGTCATTGAACAGTTTAACTTAGTCTTAGAAAATTTCAAACTCAGTATGTACTTAATTAATGATGAAATAGGTAGTTAGTTATATTGAAAAACTAGACAAATTTATCAGGTAATAGATTTTGTATATGCAATTGTATATAATAGTTACAACCTATGTAACAGTGTACAACAGGCAAGTAAAATAGTTAATTAAATGTATTAATTTAAAAATGTTAAAAAACAAAATATGATTTTTTATTATAAAAAAACAAAATATACTTAATATGTAATATCGCTTTAGGTAATAGTAAAAGGAAAATATAATATAAATAAAAATAAAATATATAACGAGATAAAAATTAGAAAAGTAATTAAATGTAACACTTTGAAAATAATTAAAACAAAATATGATTTAACATAAAACAATAAAATAGTTACTTACTAAGTATTAATATTATAAATAATTACTGTGGTAATATTATAAAGAAAATACAATACATATATAAATTATATAACAATTAAAAATATAACTTAGTATACAAAATAATATAAATAAAATAATTAATGATTATAACCATAATATAATACATTAAGAATTGATAAAATTAAATTACAACGGCTTCATGGCTGCGGATAAGGTCCAATTTCCCTTTGAACGTATCCATCATTACGATGACCGGTATTCTGCAAAAACAACAAGAGGTCTTGTTGTTCATTAAGGCGCTGGACATTTTGAGCAATAATATGAGTGGCAATAACTCGTTCCGATCTTGATATGCCGTCTCTCACCTAATAAAAATAATAATTCATATTATATTTTAAATTAAGTAAAACAAGTTAAGTATGTTAACCATTTACCCTGAGATTATTCCGTACTTGATTAAACTCAACTGAAAACTGATTTTCAATGTAAGTTAATTTTCCTGAAATAGAAGATGACATTATTATATATTACATACGTTATTATATCAAATTAAATTTTATATTATTTATCCATATTTAATAATGAATAAAAATATGTAATATATTTTATTATAAATATAAATATATATTATTTAATAATATATAAATAATATAAAATTGATATGATATACTATAAAACTACAGCAATAAAGACAATTTATTTTACATCATGCTAAATATTAAATTAACTAAATGTTGAACCCAAGGCAAAACAATCAAACATAATTAATAGACTAGAGTGATATGTCACAGATTTGCCAGTACACAACTGATTTTCAACCCATTGTCTTGAGGAAGTGTCTTAATGAAATGTCCCGGATAACAAATTTTGGTTGTTGGTATATGGTTAAAAATTATTGTCTATTTTATAAATATATCAATTCATAATTGTATAAAATATTTTTAAAATTATTATTATTTCATGTATAAATGATTATTCATTTATAACAAAAATCTAGTTTTAAAATAATTGTGGTGTAATTAAAGAAATATATTATTAATTATTTTTAAGACACAAGCAAAAAACAAGACAATAAGAAATCAGTAACCATAGCACAAGCATTACACATAAAATCAAGTAACTACAATAATACACAAAAGCATAGATTATAAGGAAAGCAACAAATGGTTTTTAACTAAAATTAAAACACACATAAATTAACTTACTTATCTGTAACACGCTGTTGAACACATAAACCATAAACCATATAATCACAAACATTTAGGACAAAGTTACAACACATAAAAACACATCAGACGTTATCTGACTCACGGAGAAAATCCCAAATATTAGGATGGCGTCCCATTTGCGACAATAATGTTGAGTGGAATGATTCTAAATAGTTATTTGTACGATAGTCTTCTCCAAAAACACTGATAAACTCTGGACCAACCTGTAAAAACCAATAATGCTCAATATATCCAATTAAAAAATTTCTCATTCCCTGTTCGACTTCAGGAAATTGTTGAACATACTACATGATGGCCCTGAAACCATCATACATACAAAACCGTGGACATTGTGGATGACCCCTAACAGCAGGCAGATGAGGCAGTGCAAGAACCATTCTGAAAACACGAGCTGCTTCAGGATTTCTCTTGACTAAATCCAAAACACCATTCAATTTACGATGACAATACCGCACAATTGATTGGGTGTAATGGAACCAGCAACATCCTAATCTACTTTCTGGAAATGCTTGTTGAACTGCATTCATGAGTCCTTTTTCATAATCTGTAACAAATCGAATTGAATTATAATTTAAAGGTAAAATTTGACGAACAATATTAAACAATGTAACGTATGTTTCTTCTGTCCGACTTCTAAGAAGAACATACACCATTGGAAACGATACACTCTTAAATACCACTTGAAAAGTCAGAAAACTTCTCAAGTCTGCAGGAGTAGCAGGAACAGTCTTGAAAGTCCCGTCAATTCCAACTGTTGTAACTGTGGCCAACTCTTCTCTAAATCTCCTAATTGCATCTAGGTTTGCAAAAATAATTCCTTCGCTTGATCCATTGACTAGGAGTTCTTATTGGAAGAAATTTGACGGTGGTGTCTGAAGCGTTTGACTGTAGGCAGCATTCTCTGGTTGAGTCAATGCTTCGGCAACCTCATGGATGTCTTCGGGAATGCTTCCACCGTTTGGTTGACGTGACCTCTTCCATCTTCTCTGTCCTTGCATAAATGTGTAATTGTTAGCAGCTTCTGGATACCTAAAAAAATTTAATAAAAATTTTTTTTAATTTGTTCAATACAATTGTTTATTTCACTATAAACTTACTGTCAAACCACATTTTTAACTACACAAATAAATTATAATAATTATCAATAATAAAAATTATTGAATGAGGCTGGTTTATCATTTAATAATATATTGTAAAATAGTTTTAGGTATTTTAAGAGGAAACTGATGATAATGTATAGTTGTTTGACAATTGTACAACGATGATAAGTACAACATAACCGAGACCTAATTGATTTATTTATTATGTAAAGCTTATAACATATTATAATAAGTACTAACCCATTAAATTAAAAGAAATATACCAAATAAACATATAATATATTATTATATACTATATTATTTATATATATTATAAATTAAAAAACATACGAAAAATCATAACTCCCGAACCAAAAGTCGCATAACGTCGATCTCGGAACCCATCGATTCGGCGCAAAGTCCTCTATAATATTCAATTACAAAAACGGTTTGTTGCGCCCAAATCTTAGTGCCCATTCCAAAAAAACCGAAAAAAATGTAAATTTTGAACTTTTGAAGCCCCAAATTACAGGGAAAAACGGCTTCTACGGTCTCGACACAAGACGCCACATTTGATCACCGACCTTCAAACTACCCAGTTCCCGAGTTTCAGAAACATTGTACAAAAATTAAACATTTTCAAAAATACGCCTAGGGGGGGGGGGTGTTCAAAGACCCTCGACTTCGGGAATGCGTCTTAGAAGAGCCTAAACCGAAACGTTTGGTGAAGCAATTGTCGTATACGCCGATCAAATCGTACATATAGACATAAACACACAACAGAATTCAATATTACACTTTAGAGAATCTAAGCCCTAAGCAGTGGCCGAGTCACACGACCACTCACTCTCTGGTCTCTCTTTATTCATAAAATCATAACCCTATATATATATATCCATATCTTAACCTACTTACACATATTTATTGCTTACATGCTAAAAGTTATTACAATTATTGTTCTTATACCTATGTTAATTATTGTTTAAAATAGTGTCTATTTAAAAATGTTTACGTAGTGTATGTTTATATTTAATACTTCCTATGTTCTAATTTTTATATTATTACAATATGCCGTGACTACGAATTTACAGTATTGCTTAATACAACACAATGGTCCCCCTAAGTTGAAACCTGTCCGAAAAATACTAGATTGTCTAGATTACCTACCTATTTGTGTATTTATATTATACTAAAATACAGTATTTGTAATTAAGGTGATTTGTTTTGAATGAAGGAAAACGATTTTTGTTATCCGACAACTCAGATTTACTTTTAAATTTTTAAACGATAGATAAATAAGAATGTTCGGTGTGGATGAAGGACTTAGTATTTTAACAGAAGCAAGCTGCAAATGGTATTGTGACTGAAATTTTAACCTCAGTACTTGACTATTTTATATTTTTATGCAGTTATATGTTTATTTTTTTTATGCATACATAATAACTTAATTTATGACAAGTCTCAAAACCCTTAACGCTGAACAATAGGTATAGTAATTACAATATAACAAGGTCAAATATTATGTTTTCTATTCAGAATTATTGTGGTCGTCCATTTGCGGACGATATTAATCACACATAAGAGAACGAGAAATTGTGAACCCAAAACTTTATCGGTAGAGAAATTTATGAGGATTCCATTTAAGTGGTCAGTGTAACAAATCTTCCAATAGTTAAATATATAGCTTTCAAAAAGCATAAAAAAACCAAAAAACAATACAAAATTTGCTTTATCAATTATTATAGATTATAGATTAGTATAACCATGGTTGTATATAGTTTTAGAAGGTTACCATTTCAAATCTTAACCAATATTTGAGGTTATTAATTTATTTTTTATTGTTTTTAATTTCATGATAAAGAAAAAATGATTATTATCAATTTTGATATTTTTGATTTAATTTTTAAGTATTTAAAGTATTTTACATTTTTTGTTTTATTTAATTGAATAATAATTTCACTACAGTGTACAGTATACAAATTGTAAAAAAAAATATATATTTAGAGCATAGTTATAAGTAATAACAGATAATATAACTATAAACAATTGCTTACTAGACTTTTGTAGAGAATCTGAAATGTCAGGAAAGATCGCAAGTCCACTGGCACTTGAGGTAGCGTCTTATACGTACCATCTATTCCGACAATCTCTACTCTAGCCAACCGTTCACGATACTTTTCAATTGCCGAAGTATTCGCAAAAATAATTCCAACAGTTAGGTTAGTAATTCTTGATTGAAAAAGGCAGTTGAAGGAATTTGGAATGTTGAGGCATAATTTGCATTCCGGGGGTCTCTCAACATTTCTGCAAGATCGTGCATGTCCTGAGGTAATTGTGGGCGTCTCGATAGTCTCATCCTTTTTGTTCTGGCTTGTGTCTGAAGGAATGTATAGCGAATGGCAGCCTGGGGATGCCTACCAAAAGTTAAAAAAAATTATCATATAATTGGCATAATTTATGTATTTGTATTTCAACACAATAATTAAGTTAATTAACTTACCTAAATATTTCGCTATTATAGAGACCTCGAATTGATGGGGTTGTGATTGTCCGATCAATAGCTCTTTCACCTAGAGCGTTCCTCAGGAATGGCACATTTAAATCAATTTCATTCGGCTCATGATTGTGTGGAACTACAATCAAAATTTGGTTGTCCATCTCGTTTCTACTGATAGATGCTGAACCATGACATATAGGACGATTGGGATTTTTTTTGACGCTGACAAACCAAAGTTATTCTATTGATGAGTAACCTTTTTTTATAATATTTATACCCAAAATTATCAACATAAAATTTTGAGTTGAGCCGAATGCCAGGGATTGTCCTATATGTTCTTGCTTGTTGTTGTTGTTCTTCTTCTCCTTCTTCTTGTGGCTGATTTTCTTCTTGTTCTTCTGCCTGTAGCTGATCTTCTTGTTCTTCTGCCTGTGGTTGATCTTCTCCTTCTTCTGCCTGTGGTTGATCTTCTCCTTCTGCCTGAGGTTGATCTTCTTGTTGTTGCTGTTGTTGATCTTCTTCTTGTTCTTCTGCTTGTCGTTGATCTTCTTCTTGTTCTTCTTGAATCTGAATGGCAGCAGGACGTTCGGCGTAGTTGTGGTCTTGTAGGAATAGGTTGAGATTTGGAACACCGACTTCTTCGTGATTGGCTGGAATGACATAGTCATGATCTCTCAATGCCATTTTACTATGCTAAACAAAACTTAAAAAAATATTAAACAAACAAAAGAAATATATATATAAATATAAAGTCGGTTGTTTTTAAGAAAAACCTTTTTTTCACAGAGATTGGTCTTGAGAAAAACCGTTTATTTCTTTTACTTACAGTAAAATCGCAGAAGTTAGTCTTAAAAAAAACTGTTTTTTTTCTCGTAGGTAAGGGGCAGGTAAATGGTCGATATATCAGGCTATATAATAAATTAAAAAATTTGTATTAGTATCACAGTCATTCACAGATATAATAAAATATCTAATTAACATAATTATTTGTTTTGTTACATTTACATAATATTAACAACTCTTAAAATAATTCATTAATAATTATTCACTTTACATAAACTGAAGTTATTTCAGTTAGAACACATAGGTACATAATTTAGGTAATAAAAATAGAGATTAATTGTTAATCTTATTTTCAGTGTCTTCCACAGTTAATAATTCATGAATTATTAATAAGAAAAAGTTTTAAGTTATTTGATATGCTTTATAAATATTTGACTTAACAACATTGCACATTCTTCCAGCCATAACTGCTATGCAATTTTCAGACATATTAAATTTTCCTAAACAGAATAACTGTATAGTTAATAAAATATTCATAAAAATATGTGTAACTTTTTAATAAAAAGACAAAGTTATGGTTAAGTTAAGTATTGCAATTTTCAAGATGTCATCAAAATAGCTATCATCAACCAAAGACCATCACAACAAGATCCATGGTGTTTACTGCATTCAATATATTTGGAAGATTTTTGTAAGCAGCATTCAGTATTTTCAAATCTGTAATTATAGAAAATTAGAATATTTTAAACATTGTAACAATCAATCTGCAGAATTCTGTTCAAGTAATGATGATCAAAAGCACTGGTATTTAATTTAGATAGTGGCAACAGAAAAACTAAGTGATCAGTGATAGTTTTAAAATAATACATCATGATCTTTATTAATCAATATAAAATAACAATAATAATATTAATTTATTTATTTCCCAACTATGGTTTAACAATTTATAAGATAAACAAAATTAAATTGCAGTTGTTAGACATTTCTAAGCCATTGGCTGTGTTCATAAAAATATTAAAAGTCTAAACAATATAATAACAACAATAATTAATATATATAATAATGTTGGTTAATACATATTAAAGAATATAAGTAAAAAGATAATGAGCAACAGAGCATGTAAAATAATTTTTGATTTAAAGTAATAGAATGACAATATATTTAATGTTTAATGTAGTTGGATAAACTTATGCTAAGCTAATTATATTAATAATAATAGTTTTTTTAAGTTGATGAAAATTATAAAAGCTATGAGGGTTAATTTTAAATTTAATAACACCTAATGGAAATTGGAAGTGTGTTATTTGTAACATGTAAAGTATTATATTATTTACATTGTAAAAATAAGGAAATTATTTACTTTATAAGTATAATGATATATATTAAGCTGTTAATGTACAAAATACAAATAAATAATTATGTTGAAATTGTTTTACAAAAACGTGGTATTTGAGTCTATAGTTACGTAAATGTAGTACTTCCTAGTCGAAAAACTTATTAATTAGGAGTGCACATGCTATTAAGAAATATTTAATATTATCTAATAAACAATAAGAATAAAAAGATATATTACAAACAATAATTCATCTAAGAACATATTATTAAGGTAAAAATTAAAAAATATAAGTTTTACTTACGTTAAGATGAACCAAATATCAATGTGCTGTAAAAGGCTCACTTCCGTGGTAATAGCCTATCGTCCAACTTGTTCCAGCTATCGGTATACTCATACGGGTACACCCCTTTCCGTGTCACGAGCGGCATATCGTCTCCAGTAAAAACTTTAGCTCTTTCACGAATGTTTTCAAGACCTGGTGTTATCAGATTTTTAGCGAGTGAAGATAGACTCGTTGCCATGAAGCGGATAGTATCAATAAATCGAATCCGAAAATTTGCTTGATACATATTTTGTAAACGAAATATATTTTTCCTCGCTGTTGGGTATTACATTTATAGTTTGGGTGTCATGACCTAGTTCTATGACTATCAGGTGTGCGTCGCAGTTGGTGGACAAGTTGTGGAAAAATATGGGTACAAAGTTTAGTGTTTGCAATTTTCGATTGCATACATGACGTAGAGCTTGACGATATTTCCCCGATAGATGGCAATGGTCAGCTGTCTTGCGACGAAGTATCTCCTAGGGTGGGCTAAACTCGATTTTACATAAATTGCAATGCGTTGCTGCTTCGTGAGCCTGAACGTCATCCGCGGACATGTTTATGGTTGTATTGGTCTTAAGTAATTTTTCAATCTTTAACGATATATCCGTCACGGTATCAACGAAATGTCTTGCCACATCAGGCCAATTCTCACTTCCTCGTTGATAACTGGTGCTGTTGGTATGTTGTGTTCACCAAATAGCTCCGTTGGTACATCTTCACTCTCCTTCACAATGAGACCCTAGCTCATAGCCTCATGTTTGTGAACAATTTTCGTATTTTTCCCCTTCACCTCGCCCATTTTAACTAGCAGTGTCTCAAAATCAGCATAGATGGCAAATGGGTGTTTCTCTGTGTTTTGCCACTCATCAAACATAACCAAATCACCCTCCTTACGCATTTTAGGCAGTATTTGTTTGTGCCCTCCGAAAATCAACTTATGCTGCTTCAACGCTTCCTCCCCACTCAGCTTGTGTTTATATATTTGATTGTCGAAGCTGGTAAAGCACCTTTTAAAAAATACGACTCTCACAGTGTATTTAGTTTTCTGAGCATGTATCAGGCCAGAAAAATTGGAGATATAAACGTAATACGACAGATTTTTGTCAGTCACCAATAGCAAGTCAAAATGGTTAGCTTTCTCCTCGTCTACTACACGAAGAGGGTACACCTCATACGTCGGGTATTTCCTCGGTGGCTGAAATTTTTTGGCCAACCCATAAACATTTACACACGTTAAGGTTATTATTTTCAAATTTGGTTATATCTGACAGAGGTGTTGGGAAGGTGATACCATCGAAATTATATCTCCCCTCTTGCTGTCTATAATTTTTACTGACACAATATTTATATTTATCTGATAAATTCTCTGTCACGTGCTTCGCTAATATAGCACTTTTGAAACATTGCTGGTCATTGTTTTAAGGGTTTATTGTAGCTCGTTTCCTATCTATATATACTGGTAACTGTATATATGATGAGGCAGCCATCGCCCATCGGTATATATTTATATATACCTAGCAATAATCCGTCTATACTTTCTAAGGTGAACCTGCTTCCTCTACAAGTATAAATTTCTTCCTCGGTCAGCAACTTAATAAAAACCCCCTCTAAAGTCTTTTCAATGTTACTTTCCGGGAAAATTTCGGTCGCTGACGTTTTAAATGTTCGGTTATCTGACGAATAAGGGACGTTGGGCGGTTATAGGTCGCCTCGAGCTTAAGGTTAAATTTAATCGCCCTTTGCTGAACACGTGTTTTTAATATTTGATTTAGCTCGGGCTCGAGCGAGCGGAGAAAGTCGGGATAATTTTGAACATTGTTAATATTTTGACATAAAACCACACGATTTTTCGATTCGCAGACGAGGAAATTTCTGTGAACCCAGGAGTCTTAACCATGTCCATACGAGCCTTTTTCGCCTTAGCACCCGACGTGGTATTCGCGGTGGAAGTGCGTTCCCCGTTAACGGATGTGGTGTAAGAATCTTTAAAAAAAATGAAAATCCTAATTATTATCTAATGAAAATAAAACCTATTGGTTTATCTATTAAAATATAACGACATATGTCTTTGTGTAATTAATCCACGGTGGATAAATTATTTTAATAATTAATTAATTTGGGTTTGAAAAAAAAATTAAACTAACCTGTATAGCGTCCTGTTTTTCATATTTGTCCATTATAATCCTACACAAATCATCCCCGGATACCTCATTCGATCCACCAGCTGAGATATCTAGGATAAATATCTGTGGTGCTATCTGTATGTTATTCCTGTGGAGAAACGAGAGACGCTAATTGTATGACACTGTCGAGTGGGTTAAGCATCAATCGGTGCAGCTGGTTGGTCGAGCTGCGCATAGGGTTGGCGAAGACCTGGTACGATACCATGTGTATTTTTCAGATGTTTGTTTATGTTAAGGTGTATCACCGCAGTAGGTGAATGTTGACAGTCACCGGTGTAGGTTGACATTTATCAAAAATCGTAGTGAATATTGACAAAATTGTCTTAACGCATTCATACACCGGTTATTGTTGACATTTACAGTTAGTGTTTGGTAAATGTTGACCACACTTGAATCACAATGTATGTAAAAAGTATTTTTGTGTTATTTTGTAAAATTAAGACATTATCGCCCAGTCACAATATGCATTAGAGACGTTTGGACGTTAGTAATGTTATCGCATGAGACAATCCGATTGTCAATCGATTGCTAGATAATATAATATAAATATACTCTTGTCAGTATCGACGCGTTTTCTAAGCCGGGCGCATCAGTTAAGTGTAATACTGTAATACAACGGGCCTTAGTGTAATATTTTATTAATATTATTTTTGAATTAAAATTAATAATGGATAAAATTATAAAAGATATTTTTTATGAAAAGTTTAGTGCACTTTTATTAAAAAAAAGGGAAGATAATTGTTTTTATTTAAGCACTGAAAAATATAATAAATATATAAGTGAAGTTATAAATGCTAAAGCAAAAATAAATAAACAACGAAGTGATTACAGACGATTAAATCGGTTTGACGTTATGAATATTATGGATAATCATAAACTAATCGTTCCGTTAAAAGAAGGTGAAACTAAAATTATTTAATATGTTAAGAACGAAGAACTATACGATATACGAAGCTCAAATAAAAATTGGTCATGGAGGGTGAACCAGAATGATGAACGAATTGCAGAACAAATTAAAACTAACATATGAAGTTGTTATGTTATTTTTAAGTTTATGTGTTCAATGCCAAACCAAACAAAAAGTTCCAAAAAAAGGTATTGTAATCAAACCTATTATAAGTCGTGAACTTAATTCCCGGTGTCAAGTAGACTTGATAGATATGCAAACTTGCAAACATGGTGAATTTAAATTTATATTAAATTATCAGGATCACCTAACCAAATTTATTCAATTAAGACCTCTAAAATCTAAAACTGCAGAAGAAGTTGCACATCACTTATTAAATATATTTCTTATTTTTGGTGCGCCAAATATTTTACATTCCGACAATGGTCGAGAGTTTGTAAATAAAGTTATATCAGAGCTGTGTTCAAGTGGGATGGTGTGAAAATTGTGCATGGTAAACCACGCCACAGCCAAACACAAGGATCCATCGAAAGGGCAAACCAAGAATTCCAAAATATACTGAGAGCTATGATGGAAGATAATGACACTACAAAATGGTCAGAGGCATTACCATTTGTCCAATTTACGAAAAATACGACGTATCATCAAGGTATTAAGCAAACGCCATACAAAGCTATGTTTAGCACTAAAGCACAAAGAGGTCTTTTAACATCTTCTCTTCCACGAGAACAAATAGAAAAACTAGCAACAGAAGAGGAGTTAAAACAAGTACTTCAGTCTATAAGTAAGTACAAATTATAAAATTAAATTAAATATATTAATATGCAGGGACACCTTATATGCATAAAGTGTGATCGATATAAAGTAACTAAATAAAAAAAAATTTTGACAGCCCCTCAAACTGAACCAGAAAATAAAGGAAGTGATGAAAATGAAGTAGAGGAGAAGTCTAACAATAAAAGCGACGAAAATCTTGACAATCAAGTAAATAATGATGAAGATAAGCTCAGCGATAAAAGTGATGACAAAAATAATTTCAACAAATATTTTGTGTTTAAAAGATATAAATGAAAGAAAGGAGAATACAATTAAGAATAGAGCTTTGGCACTAAATGGACTTCAAACACAAGCAAGTGTAATGCTGCGATCGTCGAACCAAAAATTTCCGACTGCTCAAGTGGGTGATACTGTTCGAGTGCGTGTTTCAGATATCGATCGAGGACGTATGGATTACCAAAATATCTTGGCTGTTATAATGGACGTTGACAATGACTTCTACAAATTAGGAACAAAATATGGGTTTATCAGTCAGCTGTACACTCGAAATCAATTTGCAGTGTGCAAAGCAAAATTGATATCGTTAAACGACGTTTTATCCGATAAGACAATGTCTTTGAGACAGGCATCGACAGCTGCTTCCAAAAATGGTGGCCAAGGTTATATACGATGCAATTGTAAAAAAAAATGTAATTGTAAGAATGGGGGAATACTTTGTAACAGTAAATGCCACGATAGTATACCGTGTTGTAATAAATAAAACTTAATAAAGCATATTATGCTACCTAAACTTAAATATTAAAAAATGAATTTGTCAAACTACATTTATTTATGAATTTATTAGCTAACTATTTGATTATATATATTATTAGACATGTCAACATTCACTAAATAACTATTGCGCATGTCAACAAATACTGCGCTACTGTCATGGCAATACCTCTTATCTCACGTTTTTAAAATTGTCCAGGAGACACAATAAACAAAATAAATCACTTTTCAATCAAAAAAATTAGACTTTTATTTTATTGAATAACTATAATGAAGTAGGACAATTGTATTATTTCTAAGGTTTTAATAGTTTATTTTTATTTTTATGAGATAAGTGTTATTGCGTAAAATTATGTGAGATACGTGTTGTTATCATTACATTATATAAGTTAAGTGTTATTCTGCACAATTAATAATAACCAAAATATTATTAATCATGGTTATTTCATAGAGCTCATAACTCATAAGTCATAGATAATAAATTGTAAAATGTATTATATTAATTAAAATGTTTACAGAATAACCTAAACATGTTATATAAATAACCCAACATGTTATAAGACAAGTAAATAATCTACACATAATATAAAGTACAACCTTTTAATCTCTTGTTACTATATTTTTAGAATTTATTTATTTATTTAAAATAAAAACAGACAAAATATATATTTGTATAAACAATAAATGAATCAACTTTATAACTTAAAATTAAAAAAAAACAATTTACAAAATATTATATAAAATATATAAATCATATTAGAAACAAAAAAAGAACATTTTATACCTTTATTGCTACCTTTTTCCTTGTAGCAAAAACAGAAAATATAATACTTAATATTTTAACAAATAAAAAATATATCAACTAATATTTAACAATTTATAAACTACAGGAATGTAATTAATCAACTAATTAAAAATAAAAAGTCATAATAATAAGAATTTAAAAGTATTCATGAAATACTTCATTGGTATCTACCTAATATTATGTTATAAGAAACTTAAGTCTTTATTTGAATGAAAACAACCCAAAAAAATAATAATAAATGTTAAACTTTGGCAGATTTACGAGTCTTTAATTCTTTTTCATGTGGTAGATTATCGTAGAAATCATGAACATCTTTGGGCAAAACAATTTTAAGTTTCTGTAAGTCACTCCACATTGAGAGTGTAAGAACATTTCTTCTTTGGTATAAGTTTGGTATTTCTTTGTTTAAATCAATACTTCTTCTTGAACGATTATATTGAGGAATTTCCTGATACTCATCATCAAAATTTAACTTGAAATAAATTTTTTGTGACTTAGGGTCATATTTTAATGCTCTTATATCTTTTACTTCTGGATATCCTTTAGATTTTCCTGGTCTTATAAACTTATAAAACATAACGCCTTTATAATCGTTGAAATCTGAATGAACCATCATAGTTGATTCATACGGATTGGGTTTTTGGCGTGCAAGTTTTGTCAACTTCATATAATCCGATGGTAAATAAATTTCTTTATTTTTTAAAACTTTTTCAATCATGCTATGGACACTGTCGCAAGGCATCTGTGTGTGTCCTTTAACCAAAAACTTTTGTTACTTAAAATTATTACCTAGTGAAACTATTACATCAACATTTTCCATGATTTCATTGTCGTTATTTCTATTATTTAATTTATCCTTATGAGACTTAGTTACCATGTCCAATAATAACTTACATCTATTTGATTGTTGACTTGACATAATATACGGTCGCTATATAAAAGAAATAGTACAGATTACAGAATTACTTTAAAAAGTAAAACATTATACATTTTCATCAAATATGTTGTATTATGTATTTATTAACAAAATAGTTTTACATACCAGTTTGATCAAAGTTCGTTAATGAAAATATAATGGTATAAATTTGAATCAAAAGCTCCGTACACCAACTTACTGACTACACTCAATATAAAGAAATACAAGATACGAGTTATTCGTAACAAAATATTTAGATACGTGGTGTCACTACAAAATAATATTCGTTGAGATACGAGTTATTCAAACCAATATTAGATACGTGGTATCACTATAAACGATATTTGGAGGGAAAAATTGCAAAACACTATCAATTCTCAGAGCACAAAGTAATGCGCCATTATATAAGCTATCCAATGGTACCAAAACATAATTTTCGAAAAAAATTGAGATACGAGGTATTGCCATGACGGTAGCGAGTCTGGTAAATGTCCGCATTGTGAGATATTTAAAATAATTGATAACATTCACCAAAATGATTAATAAATGTCGACATACACCGGTGACTGTCAATATTTACTGTTATGCGGTCATACACCTTAACATTTATACCAGTTTTGAAAGTGAATGTTGACGCACAAACAGTACACGGAAAACGAACTCCATCATGCTTTTTTTGGTGGGCAACCAAATTACGTTTAGCACTGAATACCGACGGGCATTGCACGCATTTAAACATATTTTTTAAATGAAAACGAAAAGAAAAATAATAAAATGTTTTAACACTTGTAAAAATTTTACAACGCTGGAAATTTTTTAAAGTCAGAGCGAGCGAACGAGATCGATAAATGTGTCGGTGCAGACTAAACCGATTCAGCTATACTCAGTGATATATATAAGTACATATTGTATGCGATAGTCACAAAATAACTAGGCATATACATATTAATAATATATAATATTAATTATATTAAATATTAATAATATGATATTAAGCTAATACATGTGAATATTGGTTTTAAGTCTATTCTGTTTAGAAAGTTAAATTGTCATTTATCTGATTTAAGTGTAATTGAGATAAGGTACAAGCTATTAGTATGCTAAATGAAATGTCGTCAATCCTGATGGCGATATAGTTTTTCAATAATAATTGTATGTTAAGTACGGATGTTAGTATATCGGTTTTAATGCTAATAAGCATTTTAATACCATTAAGTAAATGTCTGCGACATTCTAGTGACAAAGACATGAATCGGTTGGGCACTTAAAGAAAATCGTTAAAATAGGTATTTATATATATCCTATTGTTTGGCTGCGGCGCTGTTGTAACGTGTCCAGCAAGCACTTGTAAAATTGAGGTAAGGATTGAAATAAAGTATACGAGTTTGAATACACCAGTACACTAATATATTTTACAATACATATCACAATCGTAAACTTAAAGTACAACGTCGTTCAAGTTCCAAGGCAGACTTCCCGAATCTCTGATGCCCTTCTCTATTTAAGCTAATAGTTTTCCCCTTGTTATGATCACGCCACTTCGATTATAGATCGCGCGTGCATAACCTAATGATCTATTCCACTATTTTTATACATTATAATATTGTTTACGTGAACGTCAGCGTTCGTACCTTATTATAATCCCATGACCCATACATCCGCTACGTGTTATATACATAATGATATTATGCATAAATACAATATTATATATAGTATTAATCACGGACTAAGATATAATGGACTGGTATCGAGTGCAATATCTGTGAGCCGAAAATGTTACGCGAGCGAGGGGTGCAGGGGGTTAAAAAAATCCGAATGATTTTAGCGCTCTCTATATAATTTATATACTTTAATATACTAAAATAATATAAAAAAAAAAAAATGTAGATGGCGTTGGAATCATTCGGATTTTATTTTTCATAACATTTGATGCTCGGTCCCTCCTACTCCCCCAGCCAATTCGATGCAAGTCCATTATATCTTAGTCCGTGGTATTAATAAATTTACTATACTCAGGGACACGAAAAGTGGGGTGGGTACGGTTATCCCAAAAGTGATAAGGAAAATATTTTGTTACCAACATTGAATATCAAAAAAAAATCCAGATGGGAATTCAAGTGGGCTCATGGTGAGATACTGTACGAATATTATATTATCCATTGTAAATTTATAAATAGCCAATACGTACTTATAAATATTATCATGACAAATAAATAATAACATCAGAAATCAGATTATATATTATTATTATTATTATTAATTTAATATTATCCGTGCTCATTATCAAGGTATATCGATACAATATTACAATCATCGTGATCATTATAATTTATAGTTATTTTGTATAAATCTGTTTATCAGAAGACCAAAATAACCAAATATATTTTCCAAGTGGCGATAACGAGTTATATGAGTAGTTTTAATTTACACAGTACCTACACACTACACAGCGACCATACCTATGGAGGAAACTTTTCATAATGCACAGTCGTCTGTCGATACAAACCCAGGTAATTTATTTATCATATAATATATTAATACATATTTTTATAACATAATTTTAAAATAAAACCTTTTTAAAGAACTCTTTTAATAAAAGATTTAAAAAATTATTATAATAAACAAAAAACAATCTAAAATCTTTGTTTTTCATGTCGTGATTTCAAGTTAAAGCATAATATTATAATAGCAGCCAGCAGGTATATTATAAAATGTAAATCACGCTTTTATACACATATAGGTATCATTGTAAAATTAGTACATTCATCGTTCTGCTTAGAATCTAAAATTGTTAATCAATCAACAGGAAATAAATAATAATTATTCAAGCAATACATAAATAAATAATAAAACACAATTACAGATAATCATATATAAAAAAGGTAGAGATTATCACATCTTGTCACAAAATATAAAGTAAATTATAGTCTACAGTAAAATTTTTGTTTGCTCCACAAACAAACTGTCTTTTAAGCATGCGATTTATAGTTAAATGTTGTCATCCTGTAAAAATGTTAATAGAAAAAATTTATTGGCTATAAACTATTTTATATCTATTCACTTGTCAAATATTATCTTACAGGAAATGGACCAATCTATCCTTGGACATATCCATCATTTTGATGGCCTGCCCTTCTGAGGAACATTAATATATCCCCATCAACATTTAACGTTTGTACTTGTTGACGAATACTCTGAGTTTTTATAAACCTTTCCTGTCTTGAAGTATTGTCTCTAATCTGTAAATAAAATTTCAATATAAATCATAAATTAAACTATATCCCATGATTTACCTAGGAATGTTATTACTTATTAGTTATAACTAATAATTACTAGTATTACATTATAATATGTTTATTAAATACTAAATTTAAAATTAAGTACCTACCGTATAGTTTTGTCGTGCTTGATGTAGTTCTACGAAACACTGATTTTCAATCAGTATCAATTTCTCTATAATAAGTAAAATATGACAATGATTAAACAAAAACGATAGGTATTGATTATGTAGAGGAAAAATGTATACACCGTTATGGTATAATTACATAATATTACAATTATAGAAAAATCTCACATATGAAATCCCAAATATTTGGGTGTTTTGACATTTGTGTCAACAAAGTGGAGTGAAACGATTCCAAATAGTTATTGGTCCTGTATTCACACCCAAAGATACTCAAAATTCTAGGTCCGACCTGAGTCAACCAGTATCCATCAACATATCCAACGAGAAAAGTTCTCAACTGTTCCTCAATATCTGGAAACTGTTGAACATAATTAATGATAGCCCTGAAACCATCATTAATATCATGCTGAGGACAATCAGGATATTGTTTACGTGAACGTCAGCGTTCGTACCTTATTATAATCCCATAAATCCGTTACGTGTTTTATACATAATGATATTATGCATAACTACAATATTTTATATAATATTAATAAATTTACTAATGAGGATCATTACAGCGCACATGCTTAATGTCGAGACGGTACCGGAATTTCTAATTTATATGAGAATATTTCCCCATCATTCTTGCTGAAATCAGGTGGCCTACTTTTCACCTGCACCATGTTATATTTCGATAGGTTCAAAATTATTTTACTGCGTTCCATCGTATTATTAAACAAAATTATAGAACAACAAACTAAACCAACTGCAGAAGGAGTTTCGTGCTTATACGAGATTGAATAACAGTGCGATCCACGATTGCTGGTGTCTATTATTAGTAATCCTGTCAGCCAGCCGATACAAAAAAAAAAAAACCCAGAAGATAAGTCATGTCGATAGTGCAAATAAAATCGTATACAAAACGCTGTCGTACATCTAATGGTCAATTTTACTATAATAATATAATATGAATCTTATATATTATACGAATCGGTTTAATATTCATTAAAAATTATAATTTTGTACTACGACTTAGATGACTATATGCCTGGCTTCGTTAGGATTTCCGTTAATTAGGGAATGCATTTTGAATGCAGAAAATTAGCATACAGTGGTGGCGGGGTCGAGTTTGTCAAGAAAACTATATATAGTATAGTATACTAAGTAATATAAGTAAGTAAGTATACTTGGTGCAGGATTACAGGGGGTAAAATACCAATTTAGCAACCACTACAAGTCCAATTCGTTTACCAAGCGACCTAAAACGCTTTTAAAGTATAGGGTAAGTCATTTGGAGTCGAATGATATCATTTTGAAAGCTGTAGTACAACATTTTGATTTTAAATAATTTTTTTCGAATATATGTCCCGGGTACATATAAATATGCACTTCTGCGGTAGATACAAATCGGTTTAATATTCATTAAAATTATGATTTTGTACTACGACTTAGATAATCGTATGCCTGCCTATAATATAATATTTGTCTAATATAGGGTAATTATCTACAGTAAGATCTACAATATCATCTTCATTGATAAAAAGGTCCAAATCAATGGGGAAGTCGTCAAGTGATTCATTTATATCTTCATTACATTCTAATATAGGAGGTTTGTCACGTAGCACAAATAATATTAATAATAGGAAAAGAAAGAAGAAAAGAAAAACAAGAAAGAGAAACGAAACAGCGAAGTAAAAAAGTATATACGATATTAAGGCAAAATTAATATAATATTAATACCAATAATAATAATAACAGAACCAAACTGTGCGTTTCAGAATAACAATTTTATACATATATATCGGAGGCACGAATAAAAGAATAGAAGATATATATATATATGATAATGTATATATAATAATTAATAACTAATAAAAAAAAACAGCTGTCGTGGAAATGCATGGACTGTAGATAGAAAGGCGGCGGGCGGTGATCGGTTGTCACGAAAGGTTAACAACAGACAAAAACGCCGCCGAAGCTCTCGGCGGTCGTCACCCACGCCGCGGGAGCTTCGGGGCTCATCGCCGACTCAGAAACTGGTTCGATTAATCGCTCGGGTGTCCCGATTGATTATCGAACGAGTGGTGATACCTAGGCAAGGGGGTCTAGCGGGTGAGATCGCGGTATTCGTGCGACACGACCGTGTCAGGTTTATAATCTTTGTCTTTGTCTGTGTCATATATTTCGTCATCATCACTTGACAACTCTTCAAAACCAATAAACACATTATTTTGAGATTCTAAAAAAAAAATAGTTGTATACTTCTAAAATATTTACCATTGGACGTAGATTGCTTTTCTTCACATCCATTGTAAGGTTGTATTATTAATGTTATTGCATTTTCAGTTGACTTTTCTTTTTGTTCATCAATAATCATTATCATTAATAATATCAAAAATAATAATTATATATGAATGCACATCTAGTATAGCTTATTTTATAATAACCTGTTGTATATATGAAGGTTTCTTTATTATGTTGTTGTTGACTATTGCTAATATTTAAATCGATAGTAGTATTTACTGATAATTAATGAAGATAATTTTTAAATAAAATAAAATTAATCAAATAATTTACTTGAAGATCTTATTTTCAAACTCTAGAATGAGTTAGGACTAGAATTTGTTGTTGGACTACTTACTAAAGATGGGTATAGAATATCATCTTCTGCATCACTACCACCTCCTTCGTCTGAATCAAAGGCCATAGAGTCACTTATTGCATTTAGTTCGTTTAAAATATCTTCATCAGATAATTTGGAAGACATCTAAAATATATATTTATATTTATTTAAAATTTGTCATATAAAATGTTAATATTACTAGAGAAAAATTAAAATATTTTCTAAGTGGGCGATTATTCACAAAAAGTTAATAGACTTTTGAAAAGAGTATAAAATGCTGATTAATTCAGTATTTACTTTAAAGATATTGATAAAAATGTAATAAATGGTGTTAAGCTGAATATATCAACTTGTAAATCAGAAACTAAATCACATTTGAATCGTTGTGTGATAACACCGTAAATATTTAGCACATGGCCTGCATGATAAACATAGAAAAACGCGGTAAATTCTTTTGATTATAAAAATGAAGTCAAAGAGATTGTAAGTATATCTCCTTATTTATTAAAATCAGGAACTATGATTATAATGGACTGGTCTCGAAGCATTAGCAGTGGAACCGAAATGTCAATATGACTAGGGAGTTTTCGGAAAACAGTGCCATCTATTATTCAAAGACCAAGGACGTAGCCACTAGGCGTAGCCGATAAAAACGAGCGGACAATGTGGACCAGACTAGACTATAATAATTATCCGCGGACACTGGTATACCGCGTACAGCGTCGGCCGCCGCACCTTTTAGACAACTCATTAAATAATACAGCTTATTGATGTTCGATACATTAGAATGTGAGCCCACCACTGCTGAAAACCTATCTCGGAAAGTTGGCCAATAACGTACGTCCCCGTCGAAAACCGGTAACGGAATCTCCAATAGACGCGACAATGATTGTGTAGACGCCTCGCAATTATTTGTCGCGGCGCCTGTTGCGGGTACTGTCCTGATTATGTACGAAAAGTCAATGGCCTCCGCGCCTGTGGGAATGAGACTAGTAGCCACCGCCTTAGCTTCCCCTATCAACTTTCTCACCTCACTTAATAGATCGGGGGAATAATCATTTATTTTATCTAACAATAATAGACAATCCAATTCAGAATCGTTTTGCTTTTGAATTGCGACCATAACGAATCTAAATCCGTTGCGAGGACTTAAAATGTCGGCGCTAGACTTGCGTCACCCGATGCACGCAACGCCATAAAATGTATGGATTTTATCTGCGAGATAACCGCCGATCGTTTTACCACAGCACGCAAAGCCATACGTGTAATGCGTTCAATTTCTTTGTCGTCAGACATGATTACGATAAATGTACACCTGCACTATAATTACCTATACCGGGCAAAAGGCCGACAACGGTCGCCGTAACAATTAATTACGGGATCAGTGGGTAAAACCGATATGCCTACGGTGTTCGGTAGTGTGACAAATCTATAATAACCAACCTACTATGAATATTGTACGCGATACAAAGTCAACTTACGTGGAAACCACTAAATGAAATCCAAATACACCGCTAACTGGACCCCCCAATAAGTCGAGAAAAACCACGCTCTGCTACCAAATGTTGACTGCTAGTCGATATAGCCAACAGCCGAATTCGTAGGAGCTATATCGGCGATCAACACCTCTATATATCCACTTTGACTCCTATTCAAAGTGTTATCAAATATTTGTAATTAATACAATCGTATAGAGAAAAAAATAACAGTTTTTTTCAAATAAGTGGGAAAAATATTACCTTCGCGCACAAGGTGCTAAAATTTTTTTTCGTTGGTGGGAAATGCCCTATAAAGGTTTAAATAGTATACCCTTTGCTTTTTTTTACTAGTACAGCACTGTGACTGTATTTCCACTACTTCGTAGCGTCCAATTTCGGCTTAACGTATTTCGTTTATTTCGTTCTTTTATTAGGACTTTGTCCTCTACTTTTAAATCGATATTATACATCTTATAATATTTTTATTGGTTTCTTTAATAAACATTTTATTAAAAAAAAAAAACCAGAGCTGGTAAATTACTGATATAGGTACAATATACTTACTTCAATGTTTGTGATACAGTTTAATGCTTTTGGTGTGGGGTACCCAGTACCCACTATAGTTTGGTTGAAAATATGTCCATCTATGCTCTGACGGATTTTCTGGGTTCCCATATTTTTTTAATATGTCTTTTATTGCTTTAATTGTCTCATCTGATGGATTGATTGTTATTTCTAAAATGCCCCAATTGTTTAATTTTAAATTGTAATTCGGGTACTTATGTCTCTCAAATTGACGGTCCCTTATTTTATAATTTTGTGGATAAAGTGTCTGAAAATTAATTAAATAATATTTATAATAGATCACTTTTAAGTAATTATATTATGTATACAGTGTCGGCCTGGCCATGGTCGCTAGGCCGCGAACGCGGCCGGGGCCCTTCCGTCTTTTATTTTATTTTTTAAAGAAAAATTGTGCAAGGTCTTAAAAATTAATCAATAATCAGATGCTAACCTATTATCTATAGTGGGTGGCGGGTCCCTGTTTATGTTTATGTCGGGGGCCTCCCCAACATTTTGTTCGTATAATATTCACCAAATAAGAATAATTAAAACTATAAATTATTATTATTTATTACTGTTATTTTTAATTATATGATAATACGTCAACAATTTGTTTACGTATTTTTAATATAATATTAATAATTATTTAATTTGAAATTGTTATTGTTTATTGAGACCGAAATCGCGAACACCGCACGTTAGCTAAATCAACGCATTAACCTAACATTTTTTTTTTTTTTTTTTTCAGGGTTTTAATCGACGACCGGAAGGGAACCTCTTTCGCATTACTTCCTTCCGGCCGCCATCGTTTATTTGAAAACCAAATTACAAAACATTATGGCGCAAGACGGGGCCAATCTCCCCGACTTGTCGCCTTACAGCATTTTTACAATAGAAAAGTATTTATTTCTAAATAATCAAAAAACGGGACAAAGATAATACATAATATATAAATTACAAATGGTTTCTCGTTGTTCGGTTGAGGGACTGCATCGGACTGATGGATCACCTAGACAGGCCTTCTTCCCCTCCATCCTGTCGCTTGCCTCCTCCTTTCCTTTTGAATGGTTCGCTAGTGATGAGCACATCGACGTCTCCTTATACTGCGAACGACTCCTTACACTGCGGTCTCCTTACACTGCGGGTCTCCTTACTCTGCGAAAAACTCCTTACACTGCGCCCTAAACCTAACATAGTTGATGGGTGATGGTTGTACTGTCTAAGATCTTGCTAGGGACGCCGCCCTCTAATCTGTCCTGGCGCCGCGGCTTGGCGGGCCCTCTTCTCTTCCTCTTTCAATGATAGCAGCCCTTCCACCAGTTTGTAAAGCAAACCGCATTAACCTAACCTAACCAAGCTTGACACGGCTCTGATTATTATACTAAACTAGGTACTTACAGAAATTAGCGGTTCCACCCTTCGTATCCACATTGCTATTACGTTTGTGGCACCGTCGTCAACGCCTTTAACTGATTGGCAGACTATAAAAATCAGTTCCCTAACGAGCTGAGATATTTTACCACGTGGTTTGTTAAGTGATTTTAAAAAGTTTTTCATTTCTTCGGCCGTAACATCTTGCGGGTTTTTTTTTGTGTTGAATAGATAGATATTCGGTAATTATAAGGGATACGATTCGTCGGAAGTGGAGCGACATTATGACATTGAACATAATATTCTGAGAAATCATTTAAAAAAAAAACATAACGCGTTACTAACCTAAGACTGTCCACCGCTAGTGTCGAAATTGAAATGATGGTGAGCCGTTTGGTAACATAATAATTTAACATAAGGTTTTAACATAATAACGATCTAGTGCCGAGTGGTGTTGCTAACGCAAATAAAACAATAAAGGCCAAAGGGGGCCACACACCATCAGTTTAATTGTGCAGTACTATATTATTTAAAAATAATCTTGTTTTGGATTATCCTATTTCCGTTAATTATTTTACCACGTCATATCTTATCATGATCTCCTGGGGGTTACCTTTTGTTCAATTGCCTTATGTATATAAACCTATTTTCTTTAATATTGCACTTATTGATTTGATTTTTTAAATGTTCAGAATGGTATTCTTACTCATATTTTACCGTTGGAAATTTTTTATCAACCCTAAGACCGAAACTATGGGGTGAAAATGACGTTATTTTGGTTCGTCAAAAAATATTATTGTTCGTAGTAATTAAAAAAATAAAATAACTATAGTACTATGACAAAAATCATAAGTATTTATTCGTCATAAAATTGTCTATCAGAACATTATATTTAAGTATTAAGATTGATTTTTATAAACATATTATTTAAAAAAAAAACCCTAAGCTGTTAAATTACTAATATATAGTATACTTACATCACAGTGTTTGACGGTTGGTTTGTCGTGTTCGGAGTTTTCTTCTAGAGTTTCAAAAGGTCCAGGTTTATATCTATTCACTATGGGAATTCTTTGAATCATATCTTTGGTATGTTTCACAGTTCTAAGTTTGTATTTTTCATTATCTGTCATCATGGTTATTGAAGGCAACCCTTTACAATTTGGTTTTACGTACGTCCACTTGTGGTCTATGAGATTTACTGGATTACCATATTTATCAAGAATTATTTTCATTTCACTTATAGTTGATGGGGTAGGAACAATGTCTGAATCTAGTATAGACCACATGTGTGTACTTATTTTATAATTCGGATATCGATGTTCGCCTACTAAAGAGCGATCTCTTAAATCGTTTTCTGATTGTTTAAAAAGGGTCTGAAAAAAATAATAGAGTCAACTTTAGCTGTACATTAATACAGTTCACTCGATAATTCGAAATTCAGGGGACCGAGTTAAAAATTCCATTTATAGAGCTTACTTACTGAGCTTAATGGTTTCTTTCTTCGTATCCACATCGCAATTAGATTGCTTGCCGCGTCATCCACATCACACTGACCACATAATATATTAAGTAGATCTCTTACTAAATTTGCTATTGTTGCACGTGGTTTTAAACACGATGTTAAAAAGTTTTCAAAATCAAATAAGCCTATTTCTTCTATTTTTTTTTTTTTAACTGTGAAATGTATTCAACTATAATTATACTCACGAGTCGACGAAAAGTAAAGACATGACAAATAAAAACACTTTAAAACCATTTTCATCTAAGGTTAACATAAAACCGCTACAACTGTGTGCGTTGAAGAACGTAGGTAGTGTAAATGAAATGAAAAGTGTAGTAAGGTTAGCTGCGTGTGGCATCCTATTTAATAGCAATTGAACATAAGGTATAGTTACTAAGGTAATTGAACATAAGCACTGAGATAGATAAGATATACTGGAGCGCGCACTCGGCCGTAAAAACGTTTGACGTTACCCCCACCACCGAAGGGCAAAACATTTCATTTTTACATAGGAAAATACGATGAATTTGTAAATAACAATTTATTTTCGTTCTTAATAGCTGAGATATTTACTCAAATGCCTATATAATCTCAAGCCTTTTCGTTAGTTTGTAATTTGTTACAATTTTGTATACCTAGTACCTATATTCAATATGGTTGTCTCGTGTTCAGCTTTTGGATGTACTAATAGGCACATTAAAGGTGGAAGTATTTAGTTCCACAAGTACCTAAATATTAACATTTTATACAGTTTTTTTGTGGCCAGGGGCCCGGAGGTTTCTTGAAGCCCCGATGGTTTTATAATTTTATATAATTAAATATTTAATCAATGAGAAGCGGAAAAAATACCCACGAAAAAAAACCCAAACTACAATCACACCTGAAAAAAAGCCCAAGAAAATAAAAGTGCTATCATTGTAATCTTATATTTTGAAATATTTTATAAACTGTGGTTGATTGTTGATTATACAATGGATTTAAAATCATATAATACATTTTTAATAATAAATAATAATATTTTTTAAAATAATTTTATCATATAATTTTTAATAGAACATAGGAAAAAAATATTAAAAATACAAAATATTCTCGTTTGTGGTAACATAATAATAACTAATAATTATAATACGAGAGATCATAGTCATAATAATTAAATAATATAATAATAGTAAATGTTAATTTAAAAAATATTTTCGATAAGTAGTCTATACAATCATGATAAAATTCAACAATAACCTCTAGGCTATATCTATACATAAAAAAATTAAAATTAACTTAACTGTATAATAATGATAATTAACTATAAAAGCTAAGTTAAAACAATACAAAATTTAACTGAATAAGTTATATTATATTAATAAGTTTGATTGAACAAAAATAACTAACAAATTAAGTTATTATACCTACCTAAATATTAATATTTTATAATATATAGATTTCCACTTAATAATCCTGAATTACTTAAAAAATGGTTGATTGAAGTTAAAAGGAAGAATTTTATACCTACAATGTATAGCACTTTATGTAGTGAACAACTATTTATAAACAAAAATGTCCATTGTAAATCTCAAAATCCCTGCTTGATCACTTTCCATATCGTTGTATCTTATATTATAATCATGGTAATACAATAAGGTAATGAATAATTACTACTACATTTAATTTGTTAAAGAAATAAGAAAATAAATTAAGAATTATGAACGAAAATAATCATAACTACACGTATATCGTATGTAAAAATGAAATGTTTTGCCCTTCGATGGTGGGGGAAGCGGGATTTGAGACGGCTCGTGTTTTGTATCATTGCGGGAATGGCGAGTGCGCGCTCCGGTATATCTTATCTATCTCAGTGAACATAAGATAAATGAACCATGTTTATGATAACTTTATGATTACTTACATGATTTTGTGGTTATGTTAGTGGACAGTTGTAACAATTTTATTATATTCTCTTTGAAGATATAATTATCAAAAATATAATTTCATATTTTTTGTATTATTCATATAATATTTATATCTACATTTATAGCATTACGTGCCTATCCTTACAAGTACCTACACTTAACAGTAATTAAACATTTTAAACTTTAGTAAGCACTAAAATCGAAACATAAAACAAGTGTCGTATACGGCGGTATATAAATAAATTGTATTCTGTATTCGTCGTGGTGTACGGCAATGACGTCACATGCGGGGAATGAATGCGGGGGATTCGTTTTGTTTACACGACTATGAGTAATGAAGTAATATAAACAGCTGTTTTAATTATGAAAACCGTAAAATAATTGATTCTATAATCAATGGTATTAGTATATATCTGTGATGTCAATAAATATTGAATTACAATATTACAAATTCTTGGTTTGCTGACTGCTGTAGACTTGAGAAAATGCCGAAGTGGATTAGTCGTATAGCTGTATGTATTACCTACCTGTATTATATTATTGTAATAACTTTACTAATAACGAACTACACAAACTACAATCATAGGCGTGTCCAGACCTCCATGGCTGGGGAGGCCAGTTATAAAATTTAAATTTTTTACTTACTATAGCGTATAGCGATCTATTTGTGACTTATTTTTGCTGTATGGAAATCATATAGCACTTGGAATTTGTTCATCCCTCCAAATTATAGATTTATCTTGGTCTTAAAATTGGTTTTTTATATACTATTACAACTATGAACTAATAAATAAGGCCTTTTATATAATGTGCTACTTAGTTATTTTTTATAAATATTTAAAATTCGGCACAATATGCTGCTGCAGCTTATTAACAAAACAAACCGGTGTTCTTACCGATCACCTACTGTTACTGTTTCCAGCCCCTATTTTTCAAAAAAATGTGTACTATACACATTATTTACAATGATATTATTGACCAAGAATTTAAATTTAAATTGATATATTATTCAATAAAATATATGGGGCATAACTTTTTATCAATTTAAGAGAGTTTTTGATTAATCTGAGAGAGCTATTAATTTGTTTCTTATTTTCAGAATGTGTTTATAAAGTGCCTACCAGTTCGAGGTCAGGTCAAGAAACAATATAAAGGTAATTTTATAATACCATTATAATTGTTATAATTACTCTAAAGGGGATTGCACACTAGGCGTTTCGAACGCGCGTCTCCGCGCGTTTCGAACGTCGCGATTAATCGCTCGAAATTAAACATGTTTATTTAAAGGGGTTAATTCACACACGTAAATGAGACGCGCGTTCGAACGCGCAGAAACGCTCATGTTTAATTTTGAGCGTTTCTTATCTAAAATTAAACAATATTTTTCCAATGTATTTTCAATGCATTTCTGTTTTTAGATTACACACGGGCGATTTGAACGCCGCGTTTATGTCGCGTTTATTTACGTTCATTAATAATTTGTGCCTTCAATGTTGAACAAGTTTCTGCTTCAAAATTCTGTAGTCTGTACAATTATTATTGTATTAATTTATATTAAAAAAAAATTATTTTAAATTTAAATAATGTTTGACATTGAACAATTCATTATTGAGGTATCCAATGAAGAATCTATATGGAATATAGGTAAGTTATATAGTTATATAGTTATATAGTTATATAGGTAAGTCATTTATATATCAGTATTATAACCTTCTATACAATGTATACTATTACACAACAAGGATAAAAAATTAAAAAATTGCAGAAAGTAAGCTGTATCATGACAAAAATGCCAAACATGTTAGTTGGACAAAGGTGGCTAAATCATGTTTCAAAGACTTCGAAGACCTCGAAAAAAACATCAAAACTAATAAAAGTAAGAATTATTTATTTTTAAGTACATTTATATTTTTAAATATATTAAACTTTTTAGATTGTTTCTTCAAAATAAAAAAGATTCAATATAATATAATATAATATTTATAATTACATCTATAAATAATAATATAAAAAAAAAACAAATCCAACAGTTTAGTTGCTTCCTAAAATCATCATAAAATTGTATATAAATATTAATTAAAAAGAATAAATTTATTAATTGAATATAAATAAAAATGTAATATGAAAATGTTTTATGCATTCTCGCATGCTAAGTACCTATCACTTTGTTTTGCCAACTTAATGCATTCATCGGTTTATTGAAGTAGTTGGTAAAGTAGTGTCTGACTTCTTTTGCAACAGATGTAGAGTTGCCGACTCCAATTCTTTCATTTGTATCTTCCATGTCACAAGTCTGCGCGTCTTCGGGGCAATATCCATCTCTGCGTCTAACAAAATTATGTAAGACACAACAAGCTTTGGTAATAGTAACTCCAAAGTCTGGTTCT